>NW_019243356.1:0-1601 GCF_002742605.1 Olea europaea var. sylvestris | reverse complement strand
GATCCCAAAACGGACACCGTCTGCAAAAGTTATGCTCAATTCTTCGAACGCCGTCAATCCAAATATGCAGCTGCACGTTCATCGAAAAATGGTCAAAACCCCTCGTACGTCATGACGAAGTGGTGAGTGCAATCCAAAAGTGTCGTTACATTTCCGAAAAGTATTTATGGGCCCAAAACGGACACCGTTTGCATAAGTTATGCTCATTTCTTCGAAGGTCGAAAATCCACGCTTTAAAAATACGCGAGTGGTCGTTCTTCAAAAAAAGGACGAAAACCCCAATACGTCGTTACGAAATCGTGAGCTAAACCCACAATGGCAGCTACATTTCCGAAAACTACTTGTGGTCCCAAAACGGAGACCGTCTGCAAAAGTTATGCTCAATTCTTCGAACGCCATCAATCCAAATATGCAGCTGCACGTTGTTTAAAAAATAGTCAAAATCCCTCGTATGTCATGACGAAGTGGTGAGTACAATCCAAAAGGGTCCCAACATTTCCGAAACGTACTTATGGGCCCAAAACGGACACCGTTTGCATAAGTTACGCTCATTTTTCTTCGAAGGTCGAAAATCCAAGCGTTAAAAATATGCAAGAGGTCGTTCATCAAAAAAAGGACGAAAACCCTAATACGCCATTATGAAATCGTGAGCTAAACCCACGACGGTCGCTACGTTTTCGAAAACTACTTATGGTCCCAAAACGGACACCGTCTGCAAAAGTTATGCTCAATTCTTCGAACGCCGTCAATCCAAATATGCAGCTGCACTTCTTCAAAAAATGGTCAAAATCCCTCGTACGTCACGACGAAGGGGTGAGTGCAATCCAAAAGGGTCGCTACATTTTCGAAAAGTGCTTACGGGCCCAAAACGGACACCATTTGCATAAGTTACGCTCATTTCTTCGAAGGTCGAAAACCCAAGCGTTAAAAATATGCAAGAGGTCGTTCTTCAAAAAAGGACGAAAACCCTAATACGCCATTATGAAATCGTGAGCTAAACCCACAACGGTCGCTATATTTACGAAAACTACTTATGCTCCCAAAAGGGACACCGTCTACAAAAGTTATGCTCAATTCTTCGAACGCCGTCAATCCAAATATGCAGCTGCACTTCTTCAAAAAATGGTCAAAATCCCTCGTACGTCACGACGAAGGGGTGAGTGCAATCCAAAAGGGTCGCTACATTTTCGAAAAGTGCTTACGGGCCCAAAACGGACACCGTTTGCATAAGTTACGCTCATTTCTTCGAAGGTCGAAAATCCATGCGTTAAAAATACGCGAGTGGTCATTCTTCAAAAAAAGGACGAAAACCCCAATACGTCATTACGAAATGGTGAGCTAAACCCACAACGGTCGCTACATTTCTGAAAACAACTTGTGGTCCCAAAAGGGACACCGTCTGCAAAAGTTATGCTCAATTCTTCGAACGCCATCAATCCAAATATGCAGCTGCACGTTCTTTAAAAAATAGTCAAAATCCCTCGTATGTCACGGCGAAGTGATGAGTGCAATCCAAACGGGTCGCTACATTTCCGAAAATTACTTATGGGCCCAAAACGGACACCGTTTGCATAAGTTACGCTCATTTCTTCGAAGGTCGA
>NW_019243355.1:0-1601 GCF_002742605.1 Olea europaea var. sylvestris | reverse complement strand
ACGGTGTCGGAATTGGCTGAAATTTGATAGGTTGATCAGAAACAAAAATCGCGCTGGGGGCAATTTCGTCATTTTTCACGACGTTGTCGGAATCGGCTAAAATTTGACCGATTGATCGAAACAAAAATCGCGTCGGGGGTAAATTTCGCCTTTTTTCGCGACGGTGTCGAAATGGGCAAAAATTTGACAGATTGATCGGAAACAAAAATCGCGCTGGGGGCGATTTCGTCATTTTTCACGACTTTGTCGGAATCGTCTAAAATTTGACAGATTGATCGGAACCAAAAATCGCGCCGGGGACAATTTAGTCATTTTTCGAGAAGGTGTCGAAATGGGCTTAAATTTGACTGATTGATCGGATACAAAAATCGTCCCGAGGGAAATTTCGTCATTTTTCGCGACGGTGTCGGAATGGGCAAAAATTTGACAGATTGATCGGAAACAAAAATCGCGTCGGGGGCAATTTCGTAATTTTTGCGACGTTGTCGGAATCGTCTAAAATTTGAAAGATTGATCGGAAACAAAAATCGCGCCGGGGAATATTTAGTCATTTTTCGCGAAGGTGTCGGAATGGGCTTAAATTTGACTGATTGATCGGATACAAAAATCGCCCCGAGGACAATTTCGTCATTTTTCGCGACGGTGTTGGAATGGGCTAAAATTTGACTGATTGATCGGAAATAAAAATCGCGCCGGGGGCAATTTCGTCATTTTTCGCGACGATGTCGGAATCGGCTAAAATTTGACTGGTTGATCGGAAACAAAAATCGCGCCGGGGGTAATTTCGTCATTTTTCACAACGGTGTCGGAATGGTCTAAAATCTGAATGATTGATCGGAAACAAAAATCGCGCCGGGGGAAGTTTCGTCATTTTTCCTGACGGTGTCTGAATCGGCTAAAATTTGACAGATTGATCGGAAACAAAAATCGCGCCGGGGACAATTTCCTCATTTTTCGCGACGGTGTCGGAATCGGCTCAAACTTGACTGATTGATCGGAAATAAAAATCGCGCCGGGGGCAATTTCGTCATTTTCGCGACGGTGTCGGAATCGGCTCAAACTTGACTGATTGATCGGAAATAAAAATCGCGCCGGGGGCAATTTCGTCATTTTCGCGACGGTGTCGGAATCGGCTCAAACTTGACTGATTGATCGGAAAGAAAAATCGCGCCGGGCTTAATTTCGTCATTTTTCGCGACGATGTCGGAATCGGCTAAAATTTGACTGGTTGATCGGAAACAAAAATCGCGCCGGGGGCAATTTCGTCATTTTTCGCGACGGTGTTGGAATGGGCTAAAATTTGAATGATTGATCGGAAACAAAAATCGTGCCGGGGGCAATTTCGTCATTTTTCCGGACGGTGTCGGAATCGGCAAAAATTTGACAGATTAATCGTAAACAAAAATCGCGCCGGGGGCAATTTCGTCATTTTTCACGACGGTGTCGGAATCGGCTAAAATTTTACATATTGATCGGAAACAAAAATTGCGCCGGGACAATTTCGTCATTTTTCGCGATGGTGTCGGAATGGACTAAAATTTGACAGATTGATCGGAAACAAAAATCGCGCCGTTGGCAATTTCGTCATTTTTCGCGAAGGT
>NW_019243354.1:0-1601 GCF_002742605.1 Olea europaea var. sylvestris | reverse complement strand
TTATTCTTTCATGCCTAAGCTTTATTCCATCACCACGTCTCTGATAAGTGCCCACGACTTCTTGTTTTAGCAGGGGATTTTAAAAGTTTAAGTTGTATTTATTTTTATCTATAAATAGAGGAAGGTTAGTTTCATTTCAATATGCAGATTGGGACTTGAACTCCTTGCAAAAATCCTTCTTCATTGATACCTGTTTTTATATTTGGTCTTTTTTTCTTTGAGGTTTCATTTTCATGTATTCATAAAATGGTGATATTTCAAAGATGGCTTATGGGTTATCAAAATTGATTCTATTCATGACAGTTACTCAATCTTAGTAGAATATGTTAGGAGGGAGAGGTGTAAGCAAGTGTGATTATTGTTGGTTTCTAAATGATCTGGTTGCTTTTGGATCTCTAGAAGGTATAATAATGAACTCCACATAGGGCAACAAAAGATTGATACAGCAAAATTTGAATTAATTGAGAACGTTTGGATGTTCATTTCATTAGTTTTTTTCTTTTTTTTTTTTTTGGTGGGGGGGGGGGAGGGGGGCGTCGATGGGCGGACACATTAAGGGCTGAGTTGGGGTCAGTCGCCCTCACTGAATTTCCAAAAACCTACAATTGCCCTTTTTTTAATTTAAATTTTCAAGTTTTTTTTTGGGTTTTTTTCACAATCTATTTTAGCCAATTTTTTGTCTTGCCCCCACCGAACCATAATTCGGGGTAAAGAAATGGTTTTTTGGACTGAATCAAGTTATTCTGTTGCATACAAATAATTGATACTACAGAGATCAAGTTTCAAAAGAATGACTCGAAGAGTCTAAATATTGGAACCATGTGAATGAGAATATCAAAAAATGTATCATATTGGTAATTGAATTGCTTGGAGAGCACTGTCATCCATGAAGGATAGTCATTCTGCTCACGAAATTGGCTGTATGCATCTTGAGCTCCAAGGATAAAACATATGTTTTTCCAGGTTGCAAACTAATGCGTCCTTTTCTGTATGGTAGTAATATTCACCAATCACCATACTGAAGAAATCCTTGTTGAAGAAAACCAGCTGCTTCCTTTCTAATAAACTTGATAGAGATTGTATTCTGTTTTTAAGGACAAAATAGCATGGCAAAATATTGATGCCGGAAAAAAAAAAGATGATGGCTTTATTGGTATAATATGCCTAAAATGATAACAAAAATTGAGGGTCATGGAAATGGCATCAAGACCTGTTGAAGTACGACCCATATTCTATTAGGTATTGGTATTTTGGTTAAAGAGAACTTGATGATGTCAAATTATGGAGCCGGGTGAAAAAAGTCAATGCGTTCCTCCTCATTGTCCGCCTAGCTCCCGCTTGAGTGCTCAAAATAGGAACGTTGGCGCTTGATCCACGTTTCGTTCTCGCCCAGGTCTGTTTTGCATTTTAACACGTTTAAAACACTCTATTCCTCCTGAAACTCTATGTTTAGGGTTTATATATATGAACCATGGCTTGTAAACCTAATATAATATATATATATATATATATATATATAGAGCTTCAAGAGAGCTTTAGATCTTGATTAAGGGCATTGAGATCTTGTGTAAATGACTTTCATTATTGATTACAGTGAAATA
>NW_019243353.1:0-1601 GCF_002742605.1 Olea europaea var. sylvestris | reverse complement strand
TTTCACATGTAATACTATCACCCGAGCGCTAGGTCAGCAGCAGGCGAGCATAGCTGAGCAGTCGTCAGTAATTTCATCATAACGTTCACTTTAGATGTTTGATTGAGGTAATTTAAAATGCATTGAAAAGCTAACTCAAAGGACTACAATTTTTCTAGACTTGGCATTATTTCAAATTCCAATGTTTTCTAAGTGAAAAATGTATTGCAAGTTACGACTGAGAATTTGGAACATAGCTTGTGCAACTATTAGACAATCTTTAGACTTGTAATTGCTTTCCCTTATTCACAAGTGATTTTCTTGGACATCTTGGACTTTTTCAAGGAATTTACTACTAATCCCAACTCTTTTGACTTTAACTAGGACTCAATAACTCAAATTTTGACTTTGATCACAACTTGATAAACTCCTAATACAATTTAATTAGGACTTGATTTTATTTTTTTGTATCCTCAAGCATGCAAAAGGCTAACTTGGTATACTCAATGAACCTTTTCATATGCTTCAAATTCGATTTGTAACATTAATGTCCTTAATTAAAGTTTTTAGGGCCGTTTGACATGAATTTTGCTTTTATTTTTATCTCTTATAGATAAACTTTTGAAGGAAACTAAATTTTTGTTTGAAAACTAATTTTTGACAAAGCTTTCTATTCCGAAGGTACTTTTTTTTTTTTCACTTCCCAAAAGTGATGCCAAACAGACAGTCAATGATGAATAAGAAAATTGAGATATTTATTTGAAAACTCTTTGTTTCAACATTGAAGTCAACCAAGCGAAAATTAAACGAATATTCAAATAAAAATTAAAAACACGTGGTACAAAATATGTTTCCCACTTAAAATTAATATTAGCACTAACTACTATTTTCAAATCCACCTTAGTAAACAAGCAATCTGCAAGATTTCCACCACACCACACCCCACCCCACCCCCACAAAGGAAACCCACCTCATCTTATCTTTAATTTCGTTAAGATTTGTTTACAAAAAATTTCGATTTCATCATGTAAAGATTTGGTATGGGAACGAATAATATAATCCTCAGCATTCCAAACCTAATCCTTCTCATCATGTCACGTTGATAATTATACCTATGTTTTGTTAGAGAAATTATAAAGCGATCATATTATGCCACGCCATATATGGCATGCCATATCCTTCAATGATAATTAGGGAAGGAAAAAAGAAAGGCTAAAAGGGCTGACGGACCATTCTTTTACTAACCCTTAATAGATTTTTCATTTGTCCAAAATATCCCCTTCCAACTTAATTAAGGTAGCTTGTCCATGATGACAATTTCTGTCCAAAAATTTCATTAAGATGGAAGAACCCTGCTTTTTGGACAGGGCCAATAACAGGGCGCCCCCCTATTGGAGGGGCTGCTGACGAGGTCGGTCCCTCTGCCTTTTCTAAAGATGGAATAAAAATACCTTTCTATACTTGTATTTTTAAATAAGTCAAAAACATAAATACAAAGTTATGTCAAAATATCATTCCCTCATTTTAAAACGTGCTAACAATATTTTTGCATGAATCTTGTGAAGGAGAAGGTTTCCTAGGTTACAGAAAAGAGTATAATAAAAAGGTTAAGGATATAAATT
>NW_019243352.1:0-1601 GCF_002742605.1 Olea europaea var. sylvestris | reverse complement strand
CTTAATCCATTAACGAAGCTCTAAACTTTGCCCATCCTAGACCTATCCTGAACCCCACAAAACCATCTGGTACTTTTCCGCCATTTTTAAAATCCACCCTTATGCTGCCTATATTTGAAGAGTGTTTACATACATTTCTATTCTGCAATTCTTTTTCGTAATTATCAGTAGTGGAAAATCAGTAATTACCTGGAATAAGATCTGAACTATTTAATAATGTTTCTATCTTGTGTCTCCGATAAACTCTTGACCCCTATATATTTGATATAAGCACAATCATTGTATGACTATTCAGTAAAAATCATTTGTTTATAAAGAAATAATTAGCATTGTGTCAGAAGGTTGAATAATTGCAGTGATGATCTTTACAACATATGCTACAGCAGCTATGGGTACAAAAATATAAATATATATAGTTAGCTGATAACTGTAGCTCGCCAGCTGCACAATACAGAAAAGATAATTTAAAGACATTTGTCGACTGAGGCATAATTGCTGTTGTCATTGACTGTTGGTTTGAGGCATGATTATGAGCCTGTCGCCGTGTCCTCATATGCCTCCTCAAGGTGGTGTTTCGGTTAAAAAGACCGTAAAAACCAGTCTTGCTGCCAAGATGACGAAGTCGTTGATCAGGCAGCAACATTGTCAATGCATCAGCATGCTGATCTCTAGAAGAACTGTGATTGCTTTGAATATCACCAATGTAAAATTTTGTCAACAACAAAACGAAGTCTTGGCCATGTGGTTCATGCGAGAGTAAAACAATCAATTCGAACATAGATGGTACATTGTTGCAATACATAATTCCAAGTTCATGTAGAAGAGAATAGACCCATGCCACTTCGGCAAACTATTGAAGCGATGGCTCAATTGAATGGACCAATGAGTAACTGATTTTTGTTTTTTTGTTTTTCCCTAGAACGTGTCGTTAAAAAGTTAAAAAAATATTTGATCCAGGTGGAAAATTATTTTATTGGGAATACGGTTGAAAATGAATTTGAGGAAAACTGCTTTTATTTATTTTTATTTTTTCAAAAAATAAAAATCAAACAAGGGCTTGGTGAAACTCAACTCCAAGATATTCGACATAGGCAATAATAGATCTGTGATCATCTCTGTTGCCTTCTCAATTGGCATCGGTGTAGGCGAAAGAAACCATGATGGAGCGTTTCTTTGAGATATCAAGAGACCCTTCATGCTGACCTATGTTAGGTGGTAGGCTTATGCATCATAAGAGAAGCGGCTCACAGAGAACGCAATCTCTAGTTGAGTCATCAAGAGATATTGGAGTGGAAGATGATGGCATCATGCATCTTCATTTGAACAAGAATATCTAGCATAATTCTGTGAAATAAGAAGAGACTAGGAGGTGTGTGAGTGACTTACACAACAAAGACTGAGAAAGCCTATATCCTTAGTGACTAGAGAGGAGATGATAGGAAATTCCTTTGACTCTGGAATTTGGATTTGATCGACCATCGAACAATTCAAGGCCAGAAGTTTTTATATTTTCATTGATAATACTTACAATATAATACGGTAGTTGTGGTTACGAAATATAAATTTACATAGTTAGTCTATAGCTGTGGATTGATGCATGA
>NW_019243351.1:0-1601 GCF_002742605.1 Olea europaea var. sylvestris | reverse complement strand
GGGGGGGGGGGGGGGTTATTTTCATATTTTACTTCTGGGAAAATGGTTTTTTCATTCATATTTCTACAAAGGGTTTGACAAGTTTTTTTACCATTCCTAATAAAATATGAAAGCAGTCCCTAGTTTAAGGAATGGACTCAACATAGTAAAGAGTTATACAATACAAATAAACTGCCAACATTGTAAGAGAGATTATTATTAAGTCATTGGACTGACAACAACAGATACAGCATTCAAAATGTAGTGGTTTGTACAATTAGACCATTGTAAATGGAACAAAAAAATTATATGGATGGAGACAATGAGGAAGAGTTGTCTAAAATCACACGAACTTGTAGTCTATCCTCGACATAGAGATGATCAATAAGTCACGAGAGGTGATCCACTACAATGAACATCTGAGGCATCAGAAGTCCTTTGTCTTGGAGTCAATGTGTTAGTAGCAGCAGCTTCAACCTCAATATTGATAATACTTTTCCTCTTCTGATTATCCCCCTTGGGCTCGTCTTCTGCCTCCTCTAGTATGGAACCTAGCGGTTCCAACTGCTGCTGATTCTCCATTATCATGCCTTGAGCTTGTGCTACCACTGATGAATCATCATCTGCAGCATATAAAATCTTTTGTATTGCTCCGATCACCTGGGATACAAAAAATAACAATAAGCACTCACAGGGAAAGTCATATTTATCATTTTTTGCTCCAAGTTGCTAAAAGATAAGTTGAAGAATTTACTAGAAGGTTTCCTATCTCGGGACACTGGCACAAGATTTCAATATCCCTCAGCTTTGCAAAGTAAAAGTCCCTCTCCTTCTCAAGACTGTCCACTGATAACTTCAACTAGGTAATCTATGACATAAACATAAACATAAATATGCCTCATGATAATATTAACTCACGAGCATCAGCCATCAGCATACTATTTCTATATAGAACCTGTTGCTCATATGCAGTGTGATCTGCTTCTGGATAGACAGGAGGCCCTCCACCAGAAGGTCTAGCAGCCTTAACAGATTGGTGTGCTAAGTTCACATTAGTTGCATCATTCCTTCGTCCATTATGAGGGGCGTTTTTCAGGTAAGATGCTGCATTTTTAGTTGAAGGCTGCACTGTTACAGATTTCTTGTTTGCTTCTTTACCACCCTTGCAGGCCTCTCTCCTTTCCAAAGGATTGTAACTGATATTGAAGTAGGATGGCAGACAGACAGAAAAAGCATTAACACATTATGATGGCTATACCACATAATAATTAATATCACGTATATATCCTACATATGTACATATTCTATGTGAGTACTCCAAAAAACATGTGTGTTTCTCTTCTCATAAACAACACATTAGACCGAAGAAAATGAAAAGACCATAAAACTACGGAATAAAGATTGAATGCTTTCTAGTACCTATGGCATAGAGAAGCATAACTGAGACAAAGTTTCCTGATAAAGTTCACGCTTTACAAGTATACAAGCCATGTGATCATTAATTAACGTAAAACATCTAAGCACCGAAAACATTTCTTATTGTTGGGTTTTGATACCCAATAATCCGGGTGATGATGTTAAACCGATGTTAGATAAAATAAATATCAACACCCAAGATTGAT
>NW_019243350.1:0-1601 GCF_002742605.1 Olea europaea var. sylvestris | reverse complement strand
TTTTTTTTTTTTTCAACCATCCATTTTTCAAAAAAATATTATTCCGTCCATTTTCATTTCCCCGAAATGGGGGCCAAACGAGGGCTTAGATGGTGTTTCAACCAAAAAAATTCCACGACTATGACCGGTCCAAGATAACAAAATAACCAGAAGTCTTCATAAAGTAGTTTTGACATTTCAAGAAACACCTAAGCTTAAAAAGTAACGTCTCTGAGGCTGGAAATCTTGTAGTCTTTTACTATGCTAAAATCATTCAAATGTTTCCAAATTCATCAAAATAGGAGAATCACAACCATATGTAGAAAAGAATGCTACAATGCAACTAATTCTATCTTAAAACATTAATGAAATGGATTAACTCAATTTCCAAGCAATAAAATAAACAAAAATAATAAGTGGTTACTTTGCCACACATGGAAGCAAAAATTCAGTTACAGTTAAACTGGACAGGAATGACGCAAATCACTCTTGATTAAGGAACAGGACTAACCTTCGTCAAAGTTGTTACTTTTCCAGGAGGAGACGCCCTAGATATATATCTATCACTATCCACCAGCAAATAACGATACCCACCCACATGATATGCATTCTCGCCTCCCCATCCTCTCAATAGTTTCTCCTCAACTTTGAACATCTTTAGCGATGCCTGAAATATACAGCATCTATTATGCAAGGTTTATGCAGATCAATAGAAATGCTACAAGTAACCAACTACAACATTGTTGTATTACTAGAGAGAAAACACATTGCTGCAATTTATTTAAAAACAAATACATATTATTATTTCTATTGAAGGATAATCTTCCAAATGTCCATAACAGGTCAAAGCAAGTCACATATTTCAACAGCCATCATACTGCATTAGCAACAGAAAAAACATGCAGATACTATGAGGATGAAAAATCTAATAAAAATATAACTGGACAAAATTTTACAAGATCTAATTTCACATAAGAATATTTGTAAAACTGACATTCTATGGAGCATAATAGTAAATTGAGTTAGGCCATTACCCAGACAATTATCTTATCATTTACACTGACAAACCAAGCTTTAAATGCAGTGAAATTTAAAATATCCTTTATTAAACGTGTTCATGACAAAATTTAAAAATATCTAGACCATCCACTCAGCAAACATAAATTTTAACAACCCCCAAATTTGATTTCTGTCAGCCCAGTTGGGTTTCTTCTATTAGTCTGGTCTACAAGTCCACCGTACTACAAGTCCAATCATCATTCATACCATTGAAAACATCAATCTGTACGTGATTTTGACCAGTGTTTAAAGAGGCTCAATCACATGCAGAGGTGCTTTACCCTTTTGAGGACACGTGTAAGCCTTGAGGGGTTTCCAGTCGAGTTCAAATTACAACCATTTCAACTTGATCATAGTGGCTCTGGAGTCCACTATCCAGTTCTAATATAATGCATTAAATGACGCCAAAAGATATAATTGAGTACTACATTCTTGTTAATAAATTGTAATAAAACTGTTCAGATGTATTGAACTGATGTGAATTGTGCATTACAAATAATAAACCCTCAGGAATGAACAAAACTGCACCAGAAAGTTCAATTTTGAACCAGTCCAAAATAAAC
>NW_019243349.1:0-1601 GCF_002742605.1 Olea europaea var. sylvestris | reverse complement strand
GTGTACACTTTAGTTTATACTTTGCCACGTGACATTACCCTATTGTACAGTTTAAATTTCAAATAGTTTTCCCATCCAATTCACACTTCACAATAATATAATTGTCAAACAATGTGTCAAAAATCAGTGTACAAATAGCAAAGTTCAACTGGTAAGGACCTTGCTATACGTACACTATGGGGTACACTTTAGTTTACATATTGCCACGTGACATTACCCTGTTGGACAATTTAAGTTTCAATTAGTTTTCCCATCCAATTGACACTTGATTAAATTTCAAACAGTTTTCCCATCAAATTGACACTTGACAACAATGCAAATATCAAACAATAGGTAAAAAATCTGTGTACAAATAACTAAGTTCAATCGGTAAGAACCTCGCTACATATATACTATTGTATACACTTTAGTTTACACTTTGCCACGTGACATTACCCTGGTCGACTCTTTAAATTTCAATCAGTTTTCTCATCCAATTCATACTTGACAACAATGCAAGTGTCAAACAACATGCTAAAAATTATTATACAAATAGCAAAGTTTAATCCGTAAGGACCCTGCTACATGTACACTATGGTGTACGCTTTAGTTTACATTTTGCCACATGACATTACGCTGTTGGACAATTTAAATTTCAAACAATTTTCCCATCCAATTGATACTTCACTACAATGCAAGTGACAAACGACATGTCAAAAATCAGTGTACAAATAGCCAGGTTCATTCGGCAAGAACCTTGCTACATGTACACTTTAGTTTACACTTTGCCACGTGACATTACCCTATTGGACAATTTAAATTTCAAACTATTTTCCCATCCAATAGACACTTGACAAAATGCAAGTGTCAAACAATGGGTCAAAGATCAGTGTACAAATGGCAAAGTTCAATCGGTAAGAACCTTGCTACATGTACACTATTGTGTACACATTAGTTTACACTTTGCCATGTAACGTTGCCCTGTTGAACAGTTTAAATTTTGAACAGTTTTCCCATCCAATTAACACTTGACAACAATGCAAGTGTCAAACAACGTGTCCAAAATCAGTGTACAAATAGTAAAGTTCAATCGGTAAGGATCTTACTACATATACACTATGATGTACAATTTAGTTTACACTTTGTCACGTGACTTTTGGACAGTTTGAATTTCAAATAGTGTTCCCATCCAATTGACACTTGACAACAATGCGAGAGTCAAACAACGTGGCAAAAATTAGTGTTGAAATAGGAAAGTTCATTCCCTAAGAACCTTGCTACATGTACACTATGGTGTACACTTTAGTTTATACTTTGCCACGTGACATTACCCCGTCGGACAGTTTAAATTTCAAATGGTTTTCCCATCCATTTGACCCTCGAGAACAACGTAAGTGTCAAACAGCATGTCAAAAATATGTGTACAAATAGTAAAGTTCAATCAGTAAGGACCGTGCCACATGTACACTATGGAGTACACTTTATTTTACAGTTTGCCACGTGACATTACCCTATTGGACAAGTTAAATTTCAAACAGATTTCCCATCCAATTGACACATGACAACAATGCAAGTGTCAAACAACGTGTCAAAAATCAGTGTACAAATAGCAAAGTTCAATC
>NW_019243348.1:315-1601 GCF_002742605.1 Olea europaea var. sylvestris | reverse complement strand
GATCAATCAGTCAAATTTGAGCCCATTCCGACACAGTCACGAAAAATGACGAAATTGCCCCCGGCGCGATTTTTGTTTCCGATTAATCTATCAAATTTTCGCCAATTTCGACACCGTTGTGAAAAATGACGAAATTGCCCCCGGCGCTATTTTTGTTTCCGATTAATCTGTCAAATTTTAGCCGAATCCGACACCGTCGCGAAAAATGACGAAATTGCCCCCGGCACGATTTTTGTTTCCGATAAATCTGTCAAATTTTAGCCGTTTCCGACACCGTCGCGGAAAATGACGAAATTGCCCCCGGCACGATTTTTGTTTCCGATAAATCTGTCAAATTTTAGCCGTTTCCGACACCGTCGCGGAAAATGACGAAATTGCCCCCGGCACGATTTTTGTTTCCGATCAATCGTCCAATTTTAGCCGATTCCGACACCGTCGAGAAAAATGACGAAATTGCCCACGGCGCGATTTTTGTTTCCGATCAATCGTCAAATTTTAGCCGATTCCGACACCGTTGAGAAAAATGACTAAATTGCCCCCGACGCGATTTTTTTTTCTGATGAATCTATCAAATTTAGCAGATTCCGACACCGTCGCGAAAAATGACGAAATTGCCCCCGGCGCGATTTTTGTTTCCGATCAATCAGTCAAATTTGAGCCCATTCCGACACCGTCACGAAAAATGACGAAATTGCCCCCGGCTCGATTTTTGTTTCCGATTAATCTGTCAAATTTTAGCCGATTCCGACACCGTCGAGAAAATTAACGAAATTGCCCCCGCGCTTGATTTTTGTTTCCGATCAATCAGTCAAATTTTAGCCGATTCCGACACCGTCGCAAAAAATGACGAAATTGCCCCCGGCGCGATTTTCGTTTCCGATAAATCTGTCAAATTTTAGCCGATTCCGACACCGTCACGAAAAATGACGAAATTGCCCCCGGCGCGATTTTTGTTTCCGATAAATCTGTCAAATTTTAGCCGATTCCGACACCGTCGAAAAAAATGACGAAATTGCCCCCGGTGCGATTTCTGTTTCCGATCAATCAGGCAAATTTTAGCCGATTCCGACACCGTCGCGAAAAATGACAAAATTGCCCCGACGAGATTTTTTTTTCCGATGAATCTGTCAAATTTAGCCAATTCCGACACCGTCGCGAAAAATGACGAAATTGCCCCCGGCCTTATTTTCGTTTCCGATAAATCTGTCAAATTTTAGCCGATTCCGACACCGTCGCGAAAAATGACGAAATTGCCCCCGGCGCGATTTTCGTTTCCGATCAATCAG
>NW_019243348.1:0-199 GCF_002742605.1 Olea europaea var. sylvestris | reverse complement strand
AATTTTAGCCGATTCCGACACCGTCGCGAAAAATGACTAAATTGCCCCCGGCGCGATTTTTTTTCCGATTAATCTGTCAAATTTTAGCCGAATCCGACAGCATCGCGAAAAATGATGAAATTGCCCCCGGCGCGATTTTTGTTTCCGATAAATCAGTCAAATTTTAGCCGATTCCGACACCGTTGAGAAAAATTACGAA
>NW_019243347.1:0-1601 GCF_002742605.1 Olea europaea var. sylvestris | reverse complement strand
AAAAAAAAAAAAAAAAAAAAAAAAATTATATATATATATATACACGTGCAAGATGGTTATATTACAAATTCTTCCCAACTAATCTTAGCAGATAATTGATGTATTGGATCACAGTAAATTAATAGCATAATCATTTTATTTTATTTTTTATCTGAATTGAACATAAACTAACGAAGATATCTTGATTTGTTATAATTTAGAACAACCGAAGAAATCCTCAAATCTGGGAACTAAAGAACAACTCGTTAGAAGTAGGATTTCGTGATAAATTTTTATAGATTCTTGGAGATGATGAACAAACAAGTAACCGCTGTCCAAAATCTGTAGCCGCCTAAGCCCAAAACAAATTTTTGCACTCAAAAAAAAATAAAAATAAAAAATAAAAAATTTAAAATCATTACCCAGCCCAAACCTGAACAGCTCATCCCCGATCTCGCTCTGAGTTTCTCCCACAGCTCTCTACTCGTCTCCGTCTCTCGAAATACCAGGCATCGCCGACAGCAGCCCTCGATTGAATGATATAGTCTCAATTATTGGGAAACTTCTTCTTCATTGCTCCGAGGTAGGCTGTATAAACTTTAGCTCTTTTAGCTCCTTTTTGCTTCTCCTTTATATTTATTGCTACCATTTTGCTGTTTCCAGAAAGTTGTATTGGGGATTTCATCAGACTGCATCTGGCTGAAATTTGTACAAGTTTTGTGGTGGAGGGAAGAAGATTGAAACTTGGGCTGGGCGAACTTATATTTAGGAAGAGCGCGATCAGTTATAATTCATATTTTTGTTGATCGTTAGTATCCTATTTCGATTTTCAGTTAGTAAGAGAGTTTCCTCACCCAAAGGAGAACAGGTTTGTAGAAATGTTACGGACGGAAGGTCAGATGTGATGGATTCCTTTAGATCCAAAAATGGTAGATACTGCTAAAGATTTTTCAAGTGATAACTTGGTTATTAATTACGTGTTTGCATTAGATTGTGTGAATAATATTCCTAGACACGAAGTAGAAAAACATCTGCCAGTAGAGTTAACCTGGGTATCATAGAAACATGGTGTGCAATTTGCTTGATGTTTATGATAACCCTCATCTATGATTCAGCGACACAGACACGTGTTCGACACGATACGTGTCAGATACGTCGACACGCAATTTTTCAAAAAATTATCGACACGACACGTTGATTAAATTCCTTAAATTTCTTCATTTATATAGTATAAATTTAGTTTTATATTTATTATTAATTTCTCTAGTTTAAATCTTTTAAATATGAGTACCTATTTGTTATTTACTAATAACTTTAAATTAAAAATATGTAATATTTTTAATTAAAAAATTATATTTATGTTAGAATATCTGAAGAGTGTCGATATCGACACGTATTGAATACGGACACGCTATCGTAATTGAAGTATCCGTGCTACGGAATTCTTGCTGCAGGTACAAAGCAATGCCAGTTAATCACATCAAATCCCTGAGAAGCATTACCGTCCCCATGGAGGTGATTCGCCTTGTGAGCAACAGAACTATTACAAACAGGATCCGAAAAACATTGATGATAACATGAAATCGCAGATTACATCATAAACCCTAAACCACAACATCAAG
>NW_019243346.1:0-1601 GCF_002742605.1 Olea europaea var. sylvestris | reverse complement strand
GTCATTTTTCGCGACGGTCTCGGAATCGGCTAAAATTTGAATAATCGATGGGAAACAAAAATCGCCCCGGGGGCAATTTCGTCCATTTTCGCGACGTCGTTGGAATCGGCTAAAATTTGACTGATTGATAGAAAACAGAAATCGCGCCGGGGTCAATTTCGTCATTTTTCGCGACGGTGTTGGAATGGGCACAAATTTGACTGATTGATCGTAAACAAAAATCGCGCCGGGGGCAATTTCATCATTTTTCGCGACGATGTGGAAATCGGCTAAAATTTGACAGATTAATCGGAAACAAAAATCGCGCCGAGGGCAATTTCGTCATTTTTCGCGACTGTGTCGGAATGGGCTCAAATTTGACTGATTGATCGGAAACAAAAATCGCGCCGGGGGCAATTTCGTCATTTTTCGCGACGATATCGAAATCGGCTAAAATTTGACAGATTAATCGGAAATAGAAATCGCGCCGAGGGCAATTTCGTCATTTTTCGCGACGGTGTCGGAATGGGCTCAAATTTGACTGATTGATCGGAAAAAAAATATCGACAGGTGCGATTTCGTCATTTTTCGCGACGGTCTCGGAATTGGCTAAAATTTGACTGATCGATGGGAAACAAAAATTGCGCCGAGGGCAATTTTGTCATTTTTTGCGACGATGTCGGAATGGGCACAAAGTTGACTGATTGATCGGAAACAAAAATCGCGCCAGGTGCAATTTCATCATTTTTCGGGACGATGTCGGAATGGGCACATATTTGACTGATTCATCGGAAATAAAAATCGCGCCGGGGGTAATTTCGTCATTTTTCGCGACGGTGTCGGAATGTGCTCAAATTCGACTGATTGATCGGAAACAATGTTCGCGACGGGGGCAATTTCGTCATTTTTCGCGATGGTCCCGGAATTGGCTAAAATTTGACTGATCGATGGGAAACAAAAATTGCGCTGGGGGCAATTTCGTCTTTTTTCGTGACGATGTCGGAATGGTCACAAATTTGACTGATTGATCGGAAAAAAAATCGCGCCGAGGGCAATTTCGTCATTTTTCGCTACGACGTCGAAATCGGATAAAATTTGACAGATTAATCGAAAACAAAAATCGAGCCGGGGGCAATTTCGTCATTTTCCGCGACGGTGTCGGAATGGTCTCAAATTTGACTGATTGATCGGAAACAAAAATCGCGCCGGGGGCAATTTCATCATTTTTCTCGACGGCGTCGAAATGGGCTCAAATTCGACTGATTGATCGGAAACAAAAATCGCGCCGAGCGCGATTTCGTCATTTTTCGCGATGGCGTCGAAATCGGCTAAAATTTGACAGATTGATCGAAAACAAAAATCGCGCCGAGGGCGATTTCGTCATTTTTCGCGACGGTGTCGGAATGGGCTCAAATTTGACTGATTGATCGGAAACAAAATCGCGCAGGGGGCAATTTGGTCATTTTTCGCGACGGTATCTGAATCGGATAAAAATTGACAGATTAATCGGAAACAAAAATCGCGCCGGGGGCAATTGCGTCATTTTTCACGACGGTCTCATAATTGGCTAAAAATTGACTGATCGATGGGAAACAAAAATCGTGCCAGGGGCAATATCGTCA
>NW_019243345.1:0-1601 GCF_002742605.1 Olea europaea var. sylvestris | reverse complement strand
TGGCTAAATTCTCATGATCCCGTGTCCATGCCCCGAGTCCAATTTCTAGGACCGTTTCCAATCAACCTGCCAAATTTCGGCCCATTCCGAGACTGTCGTGACAAATGACAAAATTGCCCCCGGTGCGATTTTACGTTGTTAATTTTCTGTCGAACACATCTTCAACCTGACATAATTATTACGAAAATTAATTATTCGGAGGCCTAAGCGAAGGAATTTGCCTAAAATCCCCTGACCCCGGGTCTGTGCCCCAAGTCCAATTTCTCGGGCTGTTTCCAACCAACCTGCCAAATTTCGGCCAATTTCGACACAGTCACGACAAATGATGAAATGTCCCGTGGTGCGGTTTTTCTTTATTAATTTTCTGTCCAGCACTTCTTCAACCTAACATAATTAATACGGAAAATAATTATTCGGAGGCCTAAACGAAGGAATTTGGCTAAAATCCCATGATCCTGGCTCTGTGTCCCGAGTCCAATTTGTGGGGCTGTTTCCAATCTGTCTGCCAAATTTCGACCCATTCCAACACCATCGCGACGACTGACGAAATTTCCCTTGGTGCGATTTTTCTTTGTTAATTTTCTGTCCAACACTTCTTCAATCTGACACAATTAATACGGAATGTAATTATTCGGAGGCCTAACTGAAGGAATTTGGCTAAAATCCCGTGATCCCGGGTCTGTGCCCCAAGTCCAATTTCTGAGGCCATTTCCAATCAACCTTCCAAATTTCGTCCCATTCCGACACCGTCGTGACAAATGAGAAAACGGCCCCTTGTGCAGTTTTGCGTTGATAATTTTCTATCCAATACATCTTCAACGTAACATAATTAATACAAAAATTAATTA
The DNA here is from genome assembly GCF_002742605.1 of Olea europaea var. sylvestris. Classification (NCBI taxonomy): domain Eukaryota; kingdom Viridiplantae; phylum Streptophyta; class Magnoliopsida; order Lamiales; family Oleaceae; genus Olea; species Olea europaea. The sequence continues at coordinate 753 of NW_019243345.1, read as the reverse complement.
ATCAGAGGCATAAAGTAAGGAATTTAGCTAAACTCCTGAGATCACGAGTCTGTGCCTTGAGTCCAATTTCTCGGGCCGTTTCCAATCAACCTGCCAAATTTCGACCCATTCCGATACCATCACGAGAAATGACAAAATTGCCCCCGGTGCAGTTTAGCGTTGTTAATTTTCTGTCTAACACATCTTCAACCTGACATAATTATTACGGAAATTAATTATTCGGAGGCCTAAACGAAGGAATTTGGCTAAAATCCCTTGACCCCGGGTCTGTGCCCCTAGTTCAATTTCTCGGGCTGTTTCCAACCAACCTGCCAAATTTCGGCCCATTCCAGCACCGTCGCGACAAATGACGAAATTTCCCCTGGTGCGGTTTTTGTTTGTTAATTTTCTGTCCAAAAATTAATTATTCGGAGGCCTAAACGAAGGAATTTGGCTAAAATCCCGTGACCCCGAGTTTGTGCCCCAAGTCCAATTTCTCGGGCTGTTTCCAACGAACCTGCCAAATTTTGGCCCATTCCGACACCGTCGCGACAAATGATGAAATGTCCCGTGGTGCGGTTTTTCTTTATTAATTTTCTATCCAGCACTTCTTCAACCTGACATAATCAATACGAAAAATAAATATTCGGAGGCTTAAACGAAGTAATTTGGCTAAAATCTCGTGATCCCGGGTCTGTGCCACGAGTCCAATTTCTGGGGCCGTTTCCAATCAACCCGCCAAATTTCGCCCCATTCCGACACCGTCGTGACAAA
>NW_019243344.1:81652-91759 GCF_002742605.1 Olea europaea var. sylvestris | reverse complement strand
CGCGATTTTTGTTTCCGATCAAACTGTCAAATTTGAGCCCATTCCGACACGGTCGAGAAAAATGACGAAATTGCCCCCGGGGCAATTTTTATTTCAGATCAAACTACCAAATTTCAGCCAATTCCAACACCGTCGAGAAAAATGACGAAATTGCCGCGGGCGCGATTTTTATTTCCGATCAAACTGCCAAATTTCAGCCAATTCCGACACAGTCTCGAAAAATGACGAAATTGCCCCCGGCGCGGTTTTTGTTTCCGATCAACCAGTTAAATTTGAGCCAAATCCGATACAGTCGCGAAAAATGACGAAATTGCCCACGGCGCGATTTTTATTTCAGATCAAACTGCCAAATTTCAGCCAATTCCGACACGGTCGAGAAAAATGACGAAATTGCCGCCGGCGATATTTTTATTTCCGATCAAACTGCAAAATTTCAGCCAATTCCGACACGATTGAGAAAAATGACGAAATTGCCCCCGGCGCGATTTTGGTTACGATCAAACTGTCAAATTTGTGCCCATTCAGACACAGTCGAGAAAAATGACGAAATTGCCGCCGGGGCGATTTTTATTTCAGTTCAAACTGCCAAATTTCAGCCAATTCCAACATATTCGATAAAAATGACGAAATTGCCCCCGACGCGATTTTTGTTTCCGATCAACAAGTCAAATTTTACCCAATTCCGTCACAGTCGCGAAAAATGATGAAATTAAAACCCGGCGCGGCTTTTGTTCCCGATAAACCTGTCAAATTTGAGCCCATTCCGATACAGTCGAGAAAAATGACGAAATTGCCCCCGGCGCGATTTTTGATCCCGATAAACCTGTCAAATTTGAGCCCATTCCGACACAGTCGAGAAAAATGACGAAATTGCCGCGGGCGCGATTTTTATTTCATTACCAATAATTTTGACAAATAGCTTTGACAAATCTCAACCACTAATATAAATTAATCCAACGGTTTATAAGATTTGATTAAAATCCTCAGAAAGTTAAAAATGGGAAATTCCACAACACACTCCCACCCCCAATTGAATTCCAATCGTAGCTCTTGCAATTCATTAATCCTAATTTTAGTATACTGTTTGTCCAAAAAAAAATATATGTAATTATCATATCCTTTGACAAATTGTTAGGGAAATAATGTAGGAAATATTGGTGTTACTGCAGGGTAGATTTATACAATTTGTTGATTGATAATTATGTACAAGTAGATAAGGATCCGGACAAAATGCGGGTCATATATACCACATATAATCTTGAATCAGCAATTACCCGTTCCGACACAGTCGAGAAAAATGACGAAATTGCCCCCGGCGCGATTTTTGTTCCCGATCAACCTGTCAAATTTGATCCCATTCTGACACAGTCGAGAAAAATGACGAAATTACCGATAGGAGGAATGCAGTCACATATGATTTATCAGTTATGGTGAATCCCTAGTTAGAACTAAAACAAAAAGAAGATGAAAATGAATTCCTTAACATTTATTTGTTGTAATTTTCTACATCTTTTGGGCATGTTTTCATGTCCTTAAAACAAATTCGAGGAACTGGGCATACACCAAGCTTCCTCCGGGGCTGATATTGGACATCGCCAATTACCTACAACAACTGACAAGTTATGGGTTCTGCCGCCAGCCCACACCACCCATGGGCATACAACACCCATACTAAGACGTCAACCCCCATGGGCACTCCACACCCATGTCGGGACATCGACCCCCTAGGCGCTCTACGCCTATACTAGACGTCGACCCCCATGAGCGCTTTACACCCATGCCAGGATATCAAGCCCCTAGGCGTTCTATACCTATGTCAGGACGTCGACCGCCATGGGTACTCTACATCCTAGCTGGACCATCGACCACCATGAGACTCATTACCACTACGCGGTCAATACAACACTTAGCCAAAAATCATAAATTGGGTAGAGGTCACGCGACGATTGTTACGAACACGACTAGCAATTGAACGGGCGGAGGTTACCCACTAAGAACGTGGAGACAGTGGAAGAGGTTACGTGGGACACATGGCACCATAACCGCCCGGCCTTCACATGGCTCCAATCGCCTATAAATACTACAAAAGGCGAAACATGTAAAGATCTCGGAAAAACTTTGGTTATTTGAATATCTCCTTTCTCCTTTCCTAACTCCCCATAATTCGATGCTAATTCTCACGCCGGAGGTACAACAGGAGAGAAAGCGCCAACCTCACTTTTGTAGATAACAATTGGTCATCGGAACGGCGAAAGCACCTAACATCGCCAGGAGGGTACGAAGGTTCTTTCCTTAACCATTTCAGGGGCCATAAACGTCTTTCAACTTGGGCAAAGCCCTCACAAATCACTAACCAAGATCTCAAAAACTTGTGGGATGTTTTTTGGGTGTTCCCTCCACGTGAGGGAACATACAACATTTAAATGGTATTGGCCCATGTGGGCCCAATCCATTTAATGGTCCAAAGTCAAACAACCATATGTTGATACATACTGAGAAAAACGGGGCAGAATTCATTCAAAAACAAAGGCAGCCTCATTTTTAAAAGGGAGCAGAGAGTTACGAGAGAGAGAAAGACTACGGCATTTCAATTCTTCTTGCCGAATGATGGGGGATCGTTTGTGGTCCGATTAAGCTGAAATTTCAATATGTTGTTCTTGGTAAAGATAGCTACATTTTGACTGAAGCTGATTGTCCAGATTCTTCTCCATTTCTCTAGGCTCTACACACTAGTTTAGTGAGATTTTCTCCTTATTGTGTGTGTATCTATTTAGTATGATGTTGTTGTTGATATCCAAGAATATATAAGCGTTCTTGATGTATTGGTAGCCTCTAGAGTGTGCTTTGGAGAAGTTAACTGTGTATCCTATTATTTTGATAGTGGATGGCTTTTACTGGACTAGGTCCCGGGGTTTTTCCTTCACGTTGAAGGGTTTTCCTAGTGAACAAATATTGGTGTTCTTATCTTTACATTTCTGCCAGTGTGTGTGAGTTGGAGACGGTGTTATTTTACTACCATTTTAATTTTGCTTATTGGAGGGGTTGAAATTATATTCCGCTGCGTTGGTTGTGTTATTGGTTCAATCCCCAACAAAGTGGTATCAGAGCGAGGTTGAGTTTCTGTGATTATTGTGAGAATTAAAAATGGAGGATTCGGCTAGTGGTATGGTTAAATTCACATCTTCCAATTATTCTATTTGGAAGACTAGGATGGAGGATATTTTGTATTGCAAAGATTTGTTCGATCCCATTGAATTGAATGGCAAGCAACCCGATTCTAAAATCGATGAGGATTGGAAGAAATTGAATAGAAAGGTTGTTGGACAAATTAGGCAATGGGTTGATCAGAGTGTCTTCCATCATATAGCCAAAGAAGTAGATGCATACAGTCTTTGGCAGAAATTGGAAAGTCTTTATGAAAGAAAGACTGCACAGAACAAGGCTTTTGTGATCAAAAGGCTTGTGAATTTAAAGTACAAGGATGGTAATAGTGTTGCAGAGCACTTGAGTAGCTTTCAAGAGTTGTTGAATGAGTTGACTACCATGAAGCTTGCACTAGATGGTGAGGAATAGGCTTTACTTCTATTGAGTTCATTACTAGATAGTTGGGAAACTTTAGTTTTCTCTCTGAGCAATTCAGCTCCAAATGGTGTTATCACTGTCAACATGGTGAAAGACAGTATGTTTAATGAAGAAGACAGAAGAAAGGAGCAGGGTGCTTCTTCTAACTCTGAAGTACTTTTTTACAGAAAGGAGGGGGAGAAACCAAAGCAGAAAACTTCAAGGTGATGACAGTCGCGACAAGTCTAGAAGAAGATCGAAGTCAAGAAAAGAGATAAAATGTTATCATTATGGCAATCTGGGGCACCTTAAAAAAGAGTGCAGGAAATGGAAAAAAGAACAGTTTAAATTGAAAGGTGAAGAATAGAAAGAATAAAAGGAGACCACAGCAGTTGCATCTGATGCAGAGGTATTTGTTGCTTGTGACAAAGCATTTGCTAGCCTTTCATGCTAGGATTCTACGTGGATAGTTGATACAGGAGCTTCTGTTCATATTACTCCACGTAGGGATTTCTTTTCATCCTATACTAGTGGCGATTTTGGTTGGATCGGGATGGGAAATGAAGCTAAAGCAAGAATTGTTGGTATGGGGGATGTACAATTGGAAACTAGCATTGGTAGCAAGTTATTTATCAGGGGTGTCAAACATGTTCCTGATATGCACTGCAACTTGATTTCTGTTGGAAAGCTTGATGAAGAAGGCTATCATAATCACCTTGGAGATGGTTGTTGGAAACTTACAAAGGGTTCTCTTGTTTTAGCCAGAGGGAAGAAGACTAATGGTCTCTACAAAACAGAAGCAAAACTAATTCATGGAAATGTGAATATTGCTGAAAATGAAGTCTCTACTGAGTTATGGCATAAGCGGTTTGGCCACATGAGTGAAAAGGGACTTCAAATTATGTCCAGAAAGAAGCTCCTACATAACATGAAAGGTACATCACTAATCCCTTATACTCATTGCTTAGTTGGTAAACAAACTAGAGTTGCATTTCATAGATTCCCTACATCTAGAAAGACTCATATTCTTGATTTAGTTCATACTGATGTTTGCATGATGCAAAGTAAATCTCTAGGTGGTGCATTGTATTATGTTACATTTATTGATGATCACTCTAGAAAAGTGTTTGCATATTCTTTGAAGTCTAAAGATCAAGTGTTGGAAGTATTTAAAGACTTTCACTTGAAAGTTGAAAGAGAAATTGGAAGGCAGTTAAAATGTGTCAGAGAAGATAATGGTAGTGAATACAGAGGGCCATTTGAAGAGTACTGCAAAAGACATGGCATTAGGCTTGAGAAAACTATTCCAAAGACCCCACAACAAAATGGGGTGGCAGAAAGAATGAACAGGACTATTTGTGAGAAGATCAGAAGTATGCTCTCTCATGCAAAATTGCGTAAGCATTTTTAGGCCTAGGCAATGAGGACAGCAGTTGACTTGATTAATCTTTCTCCATCAGTTCTTTTGAATGGTAATGTTCCACAGAGTTTTTGGACAGAGAAAGATTTATCTCTTGATCACTTGAGAGTTTTTGGTTGTTGGGTATCTATTCATATTCCTAAAGATGAAAGGTCCAAACTGGATAGCAAAGCAAAACAGTGTATCTTCTTGGGCTATACACATGAAGAATTTGGATACAGATTGTGGGATCCTGTGAACAAAAAGATTATTAGAAGCAGAGATGTTGTGTTCTTTGAAAATGAAACCATTGAAGATTTGGATCGGACTAAGAAGCCAAATACAATCAATGAAGAACAAATCAGTTCAGTTCCACATGTGACACCACTAGATGCTGTGGTACATGATGATCACAGAGAAAATGTGCAAGAAGAAAATGACACTATAGGAGACAGACATGATGAAGCCTCTACACAGGGTGATGCAGAAACAGATCAAAATCAAGAGAATATTACTCTCGATGCATCAGCTGAAGAAGGGTTGAGAAGATCTACTAGAGAGCGCCAGCCTTCTAGAAAATATTCTAGTAATGAATATGTGTTACTTTCTGATAGGGGAGAGCTAGAAAGTTATCAGGAGGTTCTGCTACATAATCACAAAAATGAGTGGTTAAAATTTATGCAAGAAGAGATGAAATCTTTGCATAATAACAACACCTATGATCTAGTAGAGTTGCCTAAGGGCAAGAGAGCACTGAAGAACAAATGGGTGCTTAGACTAAAAGTTGAACCACATAGCTTGCAGCCAAGGTACAAGGCAAGGTTGGTTGTGAAGGGGTTTGGTCAGAAGAAAGGTATTGATTTTGAAGAAATCTTCTCACCTGTGGTTAAAATGTCTTCAATCCGAGTTGTGTTAGGATTGGCAGCCAGTATGAATCTGGAGATTGAACAACTTGATGTGAAGACAGCTTTCCTCCATGGTGACTTTGAAGAGGAAATATACATGGAGCAGCCTGAATGATTTACAGCTAAAGTTAAAGAAAATCTTGTATGTCGGTTGAAGAAAAGCTTGTATGGCCTCAAGCAGGCACCGAGACAATGATACAAGAAATTTGATTTCTTCATGGTTGAACATGGGTAGACCAGAACAACTTCTGATCATTGTGTGTTTATAAAGAAATTCTCTGATGGGAAATTTATTATTCTTTTGCTCTATGTGGACGACATGTTGATTGTTAGTCGTGACACTGAAAAAATTAAGAAGTTGAAAAAGGAGTTGAGCAAATCCTTTGAAATGAAGGACTTAGGACCTGCAAATCAAATTCTGGGTATGAAAATCTCTCGTGACAGGAAGAATGGGAGATTATGGTTATCACAAGAAAGTTATATCGAGAAGGTATTACACAGGTTCAATATGGACAAGGCAACACCAGTTAGCTCTCCACTTGCAAGTCATTTGAAACTAAGTTCAAAACAAAGTCCTTCAAGTGAGAAAGAAAATGAAGAAATGAAGAATGTGCCTTATGTATCAACTGTGGGTAGCTTGATGTATGCTATGGTATGCACAAGGCCAGACATTGCTCATTCTATTTGAGTTGTCAGTAGATTTCTTTCTAATCCTGGAAAAGAACATTGGGCAGCAGTGAAGTGGATTCTCAGGTATCTCAGAGGGAGTTCTTGGATACGTTTATCTTTTGGCACCAGCAAACCCGAGCTTGTTGGGTTCACAGATGCAGATATGGCTGGTGACGTTGACTCTAGAAAGTTGACCTCTGGGTATTTGATCACTTTCTCAGGGGGAGTAGTTTCATGGCAGTCTAGACTACAGAAATGTGTTGCTTTATCTACCACAAAGGTTGAGTACATAGCCATCACTAAAGCTAGCAAGGAGTTGCTATGGATGAAGAAGTTCTTACAAGAACTGGACTTGGGGCAAGAAAAGTATATACTCTATTGTGACAGTCAAAGTGCTATCCATCTCAGTAAGAATCCAACTTTTCGCTCAAGATCCAAACATATTGAAGTGAGGTATCATTGGATTCGAGATGCACTGGAGACGAAGAAGTTACAACTTGAGAAAATCCATACGGATGAGAATGGTTCAGATATGATGACAAAGCCATTGCCTATGGAGAAACTACAAATATGTAGAAGGAAAGCGGGCTTGGTGGAGTCCCTCACGTAGTCGGGAAGGGGAGATTTGTTGGGTGTTCCCTCCACGTAAGGGAACATACAACATTTAAATGGTATTGGCCCATGTGGGCCCAACCCATTTAATGGTCCAAAGTCAAACAAACATATATTGATACATGCTGAGAAAAACAGGGCAAAATTCATTCAAAAACAAAGGCAGTCTCATTTCTAAAAGGGATCCGAGAGTTACGAGAGAGAGAGACTACGGCATTTCAGTTCTTCTTGCCAAATGATGGGGGCTCGTTTGTGGTCCAATTAAGCTGAAATTTCAATATGTTGTTCTTGGCAAAGATAGCTACATTTTGACCGGAGCTGATCGTCCAAATTCTTCTCCATTTCTCTGGGCTCTATACACTAGTTTAGTGAGATTTTCTTTTTATTGTGTGTGTATCTATTTAGTATGATGCTGTTGTTGATATCCAAGAATATATATGTGTTTTTTTATGTATTGGTAGCCTCTAGAGTGTGCTTTGGAGAAGTTAACTGTGTATCCTATTATTTTTGATAGTGGAGGGCTTTTACTGGACTAGGTTCCGGGGTTTTTCCTTCACGTTGAAGGGTTTCCCTAGTGTACAAATATTGGTGTTCATATCTTTACATTTCTGCCAGTGTGTGTGAGTTGGAGCTGGTGTTATTTTACTGCCATTTTAATTTTGCTTATTGGAGGGGTTGAAATTATATTCCACTGTGTTGGTTGTGTTATTGGTTCAATCCCCAACAGTAAGTGCTTAGCCATTCCAAGAACCTGTTTCTTGTATCTTTCTATTCTTGTTGAGGAGGACAATCGGCAGTGGATTGAGCATTGAATGAGAGAAGAATTTGTAGTGGATTTTCTATTGGATTTTCAATTTGAAGAGAGAGTTAAAGAGGGGGTAGGAAAAGGAATTAGGATACGGGAAACATGGATTTGGGGAGAGGAGAGGAAAGGGATTGTGTGGTGGTTCCAAAGGATTAAAATTAAATCATCTAAGTCGTTAGATTAAATTAAATTAAGGGCTAAGATCTTTTGTCAGAACCATTTGTCAAGAATATTAGTAGAGGGAACGCATATGTGTGTGTGTGTTAAACTTTAAATTTTATAAAAGTACAAAATAAAAGCAAAATCAAATTAATTACATTAGTATTAGTTATAGATAATTGAAAAGGCTAAAAACAGAATTTAAATAGCAACCATTTTTCAGCCTCTCAAAATCTGTTGTTAAATGCTACTGATTGTTTATACTCAATCTTCCTTAAATTTACCACACTTAAACAACTTTTGATTGTTTGAGAATCAAAGGTTGAGCTCTAAAAGAAATTACAAACTAGGTCTAAATTTTATTAATTTGGTATATTATGGGGCTGTTTGAGCTCCATTTTTTTTTTCAAAAAATATATTTTGCATTAGTGTTATGATGGAGAATGTGTGGTTGAAAAATAAGGAAAAGTTTTGGGTTGGTGTGTAATATTATTTTATTGAATAATGTGTGGTTGAAGTAGGATCAAATCATTATTAAAAAATGCATATTAATTAAAAATGAGGATCAAACAAGGGCTATATGTAATAATATCTATCTTTAGGCTATGGAGAGATGAGATGTTAGTAGTCAGTATAAGGGCATACATAGAAGTATTGACTATGACTTTTCTACATAAACTCAAATTGGTGGATTGGCGAAACAAGATTAATGAACTGTTGCATCAAAGCTTTGTTGTTTCTTAGCAACAACTTCCCTTTACCTCTCATATTACAGAATTAGACTAAAGACTTTATTAAGTTAAGGTATTGGATCCATCAATAATATATGACTTCTCACACTTGAAAATTGTTCGTCTAAACCTATCAGAAATTGCATAGTTTGATCTTCAGACTTGTAATTGGCAGCTCTTCCCAAAGCCCTTTGAATCGATTAAAATAGGAGTTGACAGAGTTATTTGCCTGAGAAATTGAGGCAATTTGTTTCCTGAGTTCATAGATGCGAGGGCCATTGCCTTGACTGTAGCGGTCCCAGAGTTCAATCCATATCTGCCGTGCTGAATCTTTGTGCATCACGCTGGGATATAGTTCTTCAAGAATTGAGTTGATAATCCATGAAGAGACTACATGATTGCATCTCCTCCAAGCAACGTAAAGAGGATTATCCAGAGAAGGTTTGACAATAGATCCGTCAATGAATCCTTCTTTATTTTTCGCACTGAGTGCCATAATCACAGCTCTACTCCATATAGCATAATTTTCTTCAGTGAGTATAACAGAAATGAGTTGCATTCATGTATTGTCCCCCATAATGAAGATAATACGGACTACTAGGATCGCTAATCAGTTGATCCACAATAGATACCATATCTCCAATCACCGTTTCTGCAACAGATGAATCAATTGATGAATTAGTTTGACTCATCTGGTTTTGAGTCTCTGTTCGAGCACTAGAATCCATCGCCATCGCAAAGAAGCCTCAAAGCTCTAATACCATGAAGAGTTGACAATGGAGAATTCTAGATATGAGAAATGAGGAGAATGGCGAGAAAATATGTACTATTCCACTGAATAATGAAGTGAATGTCAAATACAAACCACAGACTCCATTACTTGTATTCTTTTCTTGCACATTTTATCTTTCCATTTACTTATAAATAGATGTAGAAAATCGAACTCTTTAGTGGCTTCAACACCGTTTCACAATCTCTTATAAAAAAATTTCTCCCTTTCTTTCTCTAGAAACATGACGGCTAGCCAGAGAATGAAAATTTGCTTTACACAGATTCTAACAAATTGCATTGATGATTGGTTGAAACGGCACAATAGCAATGGTGACGTCAACAATGAGGTTGCATCCACACTGGAAAAATTGACAAATAGCTTTGGCAAAAAATCTCAACCATTAATATAAGTTAATCCAACGGTTTATAAGATTTGATTAAAATCGTCAGAAAGTTAAAAATAGGAAATTCCGCAACAAACTCCCACCCCCATAA
>NW_019243344.1:72218-81607 GCF_002742605.1 Olea europaea var. sylvestris | reverse complement strand
CCTCCCCCAATTGAGTTCCAATTGTAGCTCTTGCAATTCATTAATCCTAAGTTTAGTATACTATTTGTCCAAAAAAAATTATGTAATTATCATATCCTTTGACAAATTGATAGGGAAATAATGTACGAAAGATTGGTGTTACTGCAGGGTAGATTTATACAATTTGTTGATTGATAATTATGTGCAAGTAGATAAGGATCCGGACAAAATGTGGGTCATATATACCACATATAATCTTGAATCAGCAATTACCCGACAGGAGGAATGCAGTCACATATGATTTATCAGTTATGGTGAATCCCTAGTTAGAACTAAAACAAAAAGAAGATGAAAATGAATTTCTTAACATTTATTTGTTGTAATTTTCTGCATCTTTTGGACATGTTTTCATGTCCTTAAACAAATTCAAGGAACCGGGCATACATCAAGCTTCCTCCGGGGCTAATATTGGACATCGCTAATTACCTACAACAACTGACAAAATATGGGTTCTGTCGCCAGCCCACACCACCCGTGGGCATACAACACCCATACTAAGACGTCGACTCCCATGGGCGCTCTTCACCCATACCGGGACATCGACCCCGTAGGCGCTCTATGCCGATACTGGACGTCGACTCCCATGGGCGCTCTACACCCATGCCAGGATATCGAGCCCCTAAGCGCTCTATACCTATGTTGGGACGTCGACTGCATTGAGTACTCTACATCCTAGCTGGACCATCGACCACCATGAGGCTCATTACCATTACGCGGTCAATACAATACTTAGCCAAAAACCATAAATTAGGTAGAGGTCACGCGACGGTTGTTACAAACATGACTAGCTGTTGAATGGGCGAAGGTTACCCACTAAGAACGTGGGGCCAGTGGAAGAGGTTACGTGGGACACATGGCACCATAACCGCCCGGCCTTCACATGACTCCAATCGCCTATAAATACTACAAAAGGCGAAACAGGTAAAGATCTTGAAAATTTTTTGGTTATTTGAATATCTCCTTTCTCCTTTCCTAACTCCTCATAATTCGATGCTAATTCTCACGCCGGAGGTACAACGGGAGAGAAAGCCCCGACCTCACTTTTGTAGATAACAATTGGTCATCGGAAAGGCGAAAGCACCCAACACTGCCAGGAGGATACGGAGGTTTTTTCCTTAACCATTTCAGGGGCCATAAACGTCTTTCAACTTGGGCAAAGCCCACACAAATCACTAACCAAAATCTCAAAAACTTGTGGGATGTAAGTGCTTAGCCATTTTAAGAACCTGTTTCTTGTATCTTTCTATTCTTGTTGAGGAGGACAATCGACAGTGGATTGAGCATTGAATGAGAGAAGAATTTGTAGTGGATTTTCTATTGGAATTTCAATTTGAAGAGAGAGTTAAAGAGGGGGTAGGAAAAGGAATTAGGATACGGGAAGAGAGAGTTAAAGAGGGGGTAGGAAAAGGAATTAGGATATGGGAAACATGGCTTTGGGGAGAGGAGAGGAAAGGGATTGTGTGGTGGTTCCAAAGGATTAAAATTAAATCATCTAAGTCGTCAGATTAAATTAAATTAAGGGCTAAGATCTTTTGTCAGAACCATTTGTCAAGAATATTAGTAGAGGGAACGCACATGTGTGTGTATGTGTTAAACTTTAAATTTTATAAAATTACAAAATAAAAGCAAAATCCGTAGTAGAAAACAAATTAATTACATTAGTATTTTAGTTATAGATAATTGAAAAGGCTAAAAACAGAATTTAAATAGCAACCATTTTTCAGCCTCTCAAAATCTGTTGTTAAATGCTACTTATTATGTATACTCAATCTTCCTTAAATTTACCACACTTCAACAACTTCTGATTATTTGAGAATCAAAGGTTGAGCTCTGAAAGCAATTACAAACTAGGTCTAAATTTTACTAATTTGGTATATTATGGGGCTGTTTGAGCTCCATTTTTTTTTTTTCAAAAAATATATTTTGCATTAGTGTTATGGTGAAGAATGTGCGGTTGAAAAATAAGGAAAAAATTTGGGTTAGTGTGTAATATTATTTTATTGAATAATGTGTGGTTGAAGTATGATCAAATCATTATTAAAGAATGCATATTAATGAAAAATGAGGATCAAACAAGGGCTATATGTAATAATATCTATCTTTAGGCTATGGAGAGACGAGATGTTAGTAGTCAGTATAAGGGCATACATTTATGACTTTTCTACATAAACTCGAATTGGTGGATTGGTGAATAATGAAATTAAGTTTAAATCACATGAGCAATGTTTGGAAATAGTTATTTATCTTGTCCATTTAATCAATCACGGCTTTGCAAGAATAATTCCATTTTTTGATATGCAAATGGATGCTAAGTAAAATTAGATTTTAGTTGATGATGAAATATGTGGTTTAAAAATTGTGGAGCCTATAAAATATGCAATTATAATTAATTGTTGACTTTAAATTAACTTTTTTTTTTTTAAGTTAAAACAAATAGGGGAAATTATTATTATTCTTGCATCTTTACAACATCAAAATTTGTTAGATATTACAATTATTTTTATAATATATAGTTTTGTATTTGGTTTAATGACTTGATTTACTAACGTGATGTTTTTGAAAGAATACAGGATCTATTTATCTTTTGTTATGCACTTCGCTAAATTTTATTTAAGACTTGAAGTTATCATCAAAATTCTAAAAGGTGCGTTAATCCTCTTTCATCATTTATCATCTCTAGATAATTTCATTGATGTAGGACATAAGGAGTATATTAGAAAAAGAGTACTAGTAAAAATAAATTATCTTGGTTCCGGATCGGTCCCATAAGACCATTTTGGAAGGAGAACGACAAGGGGAACAATACTCACTGCTATGCCATGATGTACATTGAATTTCGGCCGTTCGAGTTCGTTTAGGCCTCGCAAACTGATTTTTAAAGTTTTAGCGCTATTTTTGTCAATTCATTTATTTTCGTTTTTTTACAATTCTAATTTGATTAAACTTCTTTTTTATTACTTTTAGTTGTTCTAAACTACGTTTCCATGTAAACCCTCATAAATAAGGGTTTAGCTCTTTTTTTTTAATTATGTTTTCATTAATAAATTAGTGAGTTTATTTTCTTTACTATTTGGTGGATTCCAAATTACTTGTTCATAAAGTTTTTGCTTCAATTCCTTTCTTTTGTTGTGTCATTCATGGACTTGTTTGGAAGATATGCTTTTGACATGGATATAATCTCAAAATGACAGGCCACTCAAGAACCTGCAAAATGTTAGAAATGCAACAAACACTGAATACTAGAAAAGCACGCTACGAAGAATAATGCTAACTATTAACCATGGTGATCATCACAAGTTTAGGTGGTAGTGGTTCCTTATTCATTATCCAATTGAAAATGATGCATTTTATACATTGGTGATAATAACATGAAGAATTTTAGGCCCTTATTGAAAACTAGACTTGGTCATTCGTTCCCCTACCGCCTAGAAGATACGCAGTAGGCTGTATCTTGGTTTTAAAAGTTAATATGAACCCCAATGGCATGATCCGGAAGTCAAAGGTTTGCACCAAACGGCTGGATTATATTTCAACCGAACTTTTAGCCCAGTAGTTAAACCTATAACTATAGTATTTCCTAACAATTACTTTAATGAGAGGCTGGTCTATACATGAACTTGGCGTGAACAATGCATTCTTAAATGACATCCTACAGGTGGAGGCCCTTATGGTACAGCCACCAGGTTTTAAGGACACTAAGCAGTTACATTGTTCTGCAAGTTACACACAGCTTTGAATGGCTTGAAACAAGCTCCATGTTTCTGGTCACATCATTTAATATCTGCTTAATTAGATCAGTCCATTTTTTTAGATTGACCAAAACTTACAGCACCAGTGGTGATGAACACATTAATTGACATTGTTGCTGATCTTATCAGGAAGTAGAAAACTGAATTTGATTTAAATGACTTGGGCCTAGTCAATATCCTTGAAATTCAAATCAAGAACTCCAGGTGAAAGTGTCCAATTTCAAATTAAATTCATATTAGACCTGCTTTGTAAAGCAAAAATGCAGTATGCTAAGACCCTAAAACTTCCATGACTTGTGGCCTTCTATCAGGTTTGATTGAAATATGCTATTTTGGTGGTGGGTAATCCTGGCTGTAGTTGGTGTATCATAAACGAGGTTCGTGTCACAAATGACCTACAAAGAAAAAGAATCCTAGAACAAAATGAGAGGTAGCTAACCGACTTTCACTGGCTTTGGTAATAATCCGGCGAAAGACTCTCACTTATATTAAATGTCAATAGTTAAGGCATTATTGTATGTGACAATTACACGACGAGAAATCACCTACACTGTTAATCAATTTTATCTATATATCCAACATCCCCTGCAGACTCATTGGAAAACATTAAAGAGAATCCTGTATTATCAACCCCCGTTTGGTTGGGATTTAAATCTAAATTGCAATTTAAGTAAAAGTTAACAATTAATTTTAACCACATATTCCATGGGATCCACAAATTTCAACCGCATATTTTATTAACTTTAAATAATAATAATAATAATAATAAATCTGACTTTTTGATCCCACCAAATAGTGGCTTAGTAAGGAACACCGGAATGCGGACTGCACTTAACCTCCAAAAAAGGCACATAAGAATTCCCAATCTTTAATTTGGTTGCATCTCAGATGTTATCGTTATTTTTTAATTAACAAGCCAAAATTTAATTAAAAAGACGATTTTACCATCATGTCTGAATAAAGATATACATTTTAAAGTTTAGAGTCGAATTGCAAGCATACCTATGAGTCGGTGATGAATCAGATTATCTATTTTAAATGTAAAATAAAAAAGAGACAATAGTAATTTTTATAATCCAACGACTTAAATAATTATAAAATCATAAAAAGACAGTAGCAGTTTCTCTATTTCATATATATTTATTGTTTATTGTAATAAAGACATTAGTAGTTCATCATCGTAGTTAATATATCAAACTATCTCGCTAACGTAAATAGCAATTAGTCAAACTTGGTTTTGCTTTTCTAGCAATAAAGTCCTCAAATGAGAAAATTATTTATAAGTTTGCTTATATTTTATATGGATATATATATCATAAAATAAGCTATATCATCTTGAATCCAGGGTCTTTATTTGCCTTCACTAGCATATATACACCAATTCATAAGAACCAAGAGAATCATCCAGACATACTTTTCCAACCTCAATTTTCTCTCTTTCTCGGTCCCATGCACGTATTATATTATCCCATTTATTATGAGTTCTCACACTACCTTTTAAATTATCCCAAGTTTGCATAATCTCCTTTTAAGTTCATATATAACACAAGCAACTGTTCGATATTTTGAGTTTACAAGACATGCTTTCCTTAAGGAGATGACGTAAAATTATTAGATTCAAGCTACTAGTAGCCTTAGTTTGGTTTAGATTACCAAAAAACAAAAAACAAAAAAACAAAAAAACAAAACAAAACAAAACAAAAAAACAAAACAAAAATTCTTACTCAAATTCAACAATTAATTTTAACCACAATGTTTTCATACAGCTTGGTAACAACTTTTCAAGTGCACATTTCATCAACTTTTACAAAATCTACTAAAAACCTAATTCTTAGCAAAGACAAACAGGAAGTTTAAGTTATATTGTATTAACGTGTTTAATGTACGATATATTTTTTAATACAGAGGGTGTTTGGGAGACATTTTTACGTAAGAATGCATTTTTGAATAGTAAATTGATGGAAAATGTGTGATTGAAAAATAAGGAAAAGTTTTTTATTTACGCTTTATATTATTTTAATAAATAACATGTAGTTAATATAAAAAGAGAGAAAAATGCATTTTGAAAAAAATGGGTACCAAACGAGGGCATAATAAGAAACAACGTTCACATTTCTTTTCTTAACTCTTGCATCCGATGGTAATTATTTTTAAGGATAGGAAATACATAAGATCCAGCATTCATGTTCCAGGCAAATTTTAGCACGGGTCTTAAGTCAAAATTAATTCTGATTTTTTTAATTAAATTATGTGTGTTAAGTGGGAAATTTCCTAACCAATTTGTTATTTGTCAACTGGAGATAGTGTTAATAATATGAAACCAGAAGAATAAAATGTCAAAATGACAATGTCAAATATTCGAGAAGATCATGCTTCTCAACTATTTGAAAGACCAATTTATACACGCTTTCACATTATGTTTTTATACCAAGTCATTGTCACATATGGTGACTTATTGTCCATTCATATGTTAAATTAGTAGGATTTATGGACACTAATCCTCCACAACCTGCCTAAAGAGTCGAATAGAATGGTCCAAACATTATCTCCATAATAAATACCTAAAAAAAAAAAAAAATCTTTATCGAACAATGCTTTTTCCCTCTTTTAAATGTCTAAGTTTAAGAAGTTGATCGAGAATCATTTATGACATATTTGGTACCTTAAATTAAATTGCGTATATATCTTTTACTTGATCAGGTCTACTTTTATCTTTTATTATACGTACATTTATATACCGTCGTCACTATTGCTAGCCTAGAAGCAGCCAATGAAGGGGCCGAGTCGAGGCACACGCAGTTGGCCAAATTATTTTTTTTAGTGAATATTACATTTCACTCAACAATTACGAGCCGACAATTGACTCGCACGAGATTTTATCCGCTCAACTTGCATCCCACCTCGCCTCTGAGCCGGCGAACAACTCGCCACCACTTAAGAATTCTACTCCACGGATGGATAACGCACTGTCTGAAAATTATTTAGGCACTGTGGTTTGACCAAGTCATATCTAATTAATGGGACGACTTTCTAAAGTGGTGACCTTTTACTATTCAAAGCAATGATATACTTTTCAATTTTCAGTGGTTCTGTTCAGCTGCAATATTGACAATTATTCAAAATTGGAAGCGCCGCAGAATCCAATCACAGGTTCTGTGGATAAACACTACCATCCAAAACAGCACAAAAACATTGTAATGATTGTGTAACATTTGACAAAGTCAGACCAATTTTTTCTCTATATATCTGTAAAGAATCCAAAGTGCATATTAGCAAAAATAATACAATGGCAGCAGGCTTAAAAACTTACAATCTTTGCGCCTATTTGATCTTGAGTCTCACAGCATGTTCTGTGATGGCCTCTTCGTCCTCGTCTCAATCAATCAAAGGCGCCTACTGGCCTTCATGGGCGAAGAATTTTCCTCCATCTTCCATTGAGACGTCGTTTTTCACACACATATACTATGCATTTCTCATTCCTAACAATGTAACATTTAAGTTTGACATAGAATACGCTACAGAGGTGGAGCTAGTGAATTTCACGTCCACTCTTCATGCAAAGAAGCCACCTGTGAAGACACTCTTCTCCATTGGTGGGGCAGACGAAGGTCCAGTTTTCTTTGGACGAATGGCCTCGAGTCCTTCATTGCGTAAGAATTTCGTCGATTCAAGCATAGAAGTGGCGAGAAAATTCGGTTTTGATGGGATTGATCTCGATTGGGAATTTCCTCAAACGCCTAAGGACATGGAAAACTTGGCCTATTTACTTGACGAATGGCGCCTGGAGGTCCAGAAGGAAGCCAAAATCAGCAACCAGCCACCGCTCCTCCTCACTGCCGCCGTCTATTTCTCAGCCAACTTCTTCCTTTCAGGGACCTACAGATCATATCCTGCAACCTCCATCACCAAAAACTTAGACTGGATCAACGTAATGAATTATGACTACCATGGCTCTTGGGATACTTCCACCACAGGCGCCCAAGCTGCACTATTCGACTCCAAAACCAACATAAGCACAAGTTACGGCCTGGGTTCATGGATCAAGTCAGGCGTCCCAAAGAGCAAATTGGTCATGGGTTTGCCCTTATACGGAAGAACATGGAAGCTTAAGGACCCCAAATCACACGGTGTAGGAGCACCGGCCATTGACGTAGGACCTGGTGATCAGGGAGCATTAACATTCGCTGAAATAGTAAAATTTAACAGAGATCATAAGGCCAAAGTGGAGTATGATGCGGAGAGTGTATCCATGTATTCAGTGGCTGATACTACCTGAATTTTTTTTGTTTGGTGAAAAAAAAAAAAAAAAAAAGAAAAAAAAAGAAGAAGAGAGAGAGAAACAAGATTAATGAACTATTGCATCAAAGCTTTGTTGTTTCTTAGCAACAACTTCCCTTTACCTCTCATCTTGCACAATTAGACTAAAGACTTTATTAAGTAAAGGTATTGGATCCATAAATAATATCTGACTTCTCACACTTGAAAATTGTTCATCTAAACCCATCAGAAATTGCATAGTCTGATCTTCAGACTTGTAATTGGTACTACTAGTTTCTGGTCTATAATTTTCCAACTCTTCCCAAAGCCCTTTGAATCAATTAAAATAGGAGTTGATAGAGTTATTTGCTTGAGAAACTGAGGCAATTTGTTTCTTGAGTTCATAGATGCGAGGGCCATTGCCTTGACTTCAGCAATCCCTGAGTTCAATCCATATGTGTCGTGCTGAATCTTTGTGCATCACGCTGGGATATAGTTCTTCAGGAATTGAGTTGATAATCCATGAAGAGACTACATGATTGCATCTCCTCCAAGCAATGTAAAGAGGATCATCCAGAGAAGGTTTGACAATAGATCCGTCAATGAATCCTTCTCTATTTTTCACATTGAGTGCCATAATCACAGCTCTACTCCACGTAGCATAATTTTCTTCAGTGAGTACAACAGAAATGAGTTGCATTCATGTATTGTCCCCCATAATGAAGATAATACGGACTACTAGGATCACTAATCAGTCTATCCACATTAGATACCATATCTCCAATCACCGTTTCTACAACAAATGAATCAATTGATGAATTAGTTTGACTCATCTGGTTTTGAGTCTCTGTTCGAGCACCAGAATCCTTCGCCATCGCAAAGAAGCCTCAAAGCTCTGATACCATGAAGAGTTGAGAATGGAGAATTCTAGATATGAGAAATGAGGAGAATGGCGGGAAAATTTGTAGTATTCCACTGAATAATGAAGTGAATGTCAAATACAAACCACAGACTCCATTACTTGTATTCTTTTCTTGCATATTTTGTCTTTCTATTTACTTATAAATAGATGTAAAAAATCGAACTCTTTAATTGCTTCAACAGCATTTCACAATCTCTTATAAAAAAATTTCTCCCTTTCTTTCTCTAGAAACATGACGGCTAGCCAGAGAATGAAAATTTGCGTTACACAGATTCTAACAAATTGCAATGATGATTGGTTGAAACGGCACAATAGCAATGGTGACGTCAACAATGAGGTTGCATCCACACTAGAAAAATTGTATGACTATATATCATATAGTACTGTAAAATTTATTATATATATATATATATATATATATA
>NW_019243344.1:0-70371 GCF_002742605.1 Olea europaea var. sylvestris | reverse complement strand
CAGACTTAGCTTTAAGAAATGGTGCGAGGGTATAACCGGCATTCAAGGTTTTTTTATGTTTTAAATGAGTTTTCCTTCTATTTTTTTTTTAAAAAAATAAGGTCAAAGGCCTTTTTAGCAATCCCTGGCTTTTTATATTTATATACACTTGTCTTCTAATTCTCCTGTCCCTCTTATTAAGTTCTTATTTGGTTACTTTAGCACGTGAATCTTGATATATGTACATCAAGGTTTACATAAGGGATTACATAATGTCCACAAGACATTATAACATTTGTCAGTTTAAAATACAATCATCTTTTTCATCTAATATTTTTCCTCCACATCATTTTCGATAATCACTTATGTACCATTTTTATGTGCAAGTAGCAAAATCCTTAATATGTTATTAGCAAGATGCTCTAACCAATCAAATTAATAACAAGACATCAATAATTGTTTGATAAATTTTTATTCCAAATTGCGGGATGTTTCAAAATAACAATTGGATGCCCATAGTAAAACGCTATATGAAATTGGGTCTCCATAGTGAAACAAAATCAAATTGGGTGGCGATGGTGACACTAAGTGTAAAGTTGAATAGCCATTTATGAATTTAACCCAATTAAGATATATTAAACCTTAAATTTTATAAAATTACAAAATAAAGCAAAGTCTGTAGCAGAAAACAAATTAATTACATTGGTATTTTAGTCATAGATAATTGAAAAGGCTAAAAACAGAATTTAAATAGCAACCTTTTTTCAGCTTCTCAAAATCTGTTGTCAAATGCTACAGATTGTTCATAGTAATTTTTTCTTAAATTTACTAAACACTGAAACTACTTCTGATTATTTGAGAATCAAAGGTTGAGCTCTAAAATCAATTACAAACTAGGTCTAAATTTTACTAATGCAGTATATTATATGTAATAATATCTCTCTTTAGGCTATGGAGAGACGTGATTCTAGTAGCAAGTGTAAGGGCATAAATAGAAATATTGACTATGACTTTTCTACATAAACTCCAATCAGTGGATTGTTGAATTATGAAATTAAGGTGAAAGCATATGATCAATGTTTGGAAATAATTATTTACCTTGTGTGTTTAATCCATCACGGCTTTACAAGAATAATTCCATTTTTTACATGCAAATGAATGCTAAGTAATTAATACATTTCTAGCATCTCATAAAGTTCTTGATTTTGTTAAAAATTAGATTTTAGTTGATGATGATATGTGTGGTTCAAAAATTGATAAAAATTGTGGAGCCCATAAAATATCTAATTAAAATTAATTATTGACTTTTTTTTTATAAACAAATAGGGGCTATATAATTATTCTTGCATCTTTACAACATCAAAATTTGTTAGATATTACAATTGTTTTTATAATATATAGTTTGATATTTGGTTTCATGATTTGACTTAGTAACGTGATGTTTTTGAAAGAATACAAGTTCTATTTATCTTTTAGTAGTGCACTTTGCTAAATTTTATATTTAAGACTTGAAGTTATCATCAAGATTCTAAAAAGGTGCGTCAATCCTCTTCCATCATTTATCATCTCTAGATAATTCATGGACTTCTTTGGAAGATATGCTTTTGAGATGGATATAATCTCAAAATTACAGACAACTCAAGAACCTGCGAATGTTGAAGAAGCAATAAACACTGAATACCAGAAAAACTCGCTACGATGAATAACGCTAACTATTAACCATGGTGATCATAATCAGTCTAGGTGATAGTGGTTCCTTAATTCATTATCCAATGGAAAATGGTGCATTTTATACATTAGTGATAGTAACATGACGAATTTTAGGCCCTTAAAAAAACTAGGTCATTGGTTTCTCTTACCTCCTACAAGATACGCAATAGGCTATATCTTGGTTTTTAAAGTTAATATGAACCCCAATGGCATAATCCGGAAGTCAAAGTTTTGCACCAAACAGCTGGATTATGTTTCAACCGAACTTTTAGCCCAGTAGTTAAACCTACAACTATAGTATTTCCTAACAGTTACTTTAACGAGAGGCTGGTCTATACATCAACTCAATGTCAACAATGCATTCTTAAATGACATCCTACGGGTGGAGGCCCTTATGGTACAGCCACCAGGTTTTGAGGACACTAAGCAGTCACATTGTTCGGCAAGTTACATAAAGCTTTGAATGGCTTGAAACAAGCTCCATGCTTCTGGTCACATCATTTAATATCTGCTTAATTAGATCAGTTAATTAGATCAGTCCATGTTTTTTAGAGGGACCAAAACTTACAGCACCAGTGGTGATGACCACATTGACATGGTTGCTGATCTTATCAGGAAGTAGAAAACTGAATTTGATTTAAATGACTTGGGCTTAGTCAATATTCTTAATTCAAATCAAGAACACCAAGTGAAAGAGTCCAATTTCAAACTAAATTCATATTAAACCTGCTTTGTAAAGCAAAAGTGCAGTATGCTAAGCCCCTAAAAACGTCCATGACTTGTGGCCTACCATCAGGTTTGGTTGAAATGCTATTTTGGTGGTGGGTACTCCCGGCTGTAGTTGGTGTATCATAAACGAGGTGCATGCCACAAATGACCTACAAAGAAAAAGAATCCTAGAACAAAATGAGAGCAAGCTAACCAACTTTCGCTGGCTTTGGTAGTGATCCGGTGAAAGACACTCACTTATATCAAAGGTCAATAGTTAAGGCATAGTATGTGACAATTACACGACGAGAAATCACCTACGCTGTTAATCAGTTTTATCAATATATCCAACATCCGCTGGAGACTCATGGGAAAACATTAAAGAGAATCGTGTATTATCAACCCCCGTTCGGTTGGGATTTAAATCTAAATTGCAATTTAAGTAAAAGTTATCAATTAATTTTAACCACATATTCCATGGGATCCATAATTTTTCAACCGCATATTTTATTAACTTTAAAAAAAATAATAATAATAATAAATCTGACTTTTTGATCCCACCAAATAGTGGCTTAGTAAGGAACACCTGAATGCGGACTGCACTTAACCTCCAAAAAAGGCACATAAGAATTCCCAATCTTTAATTTGGTTGCATCTCAGATGTTATCGTTATTTTTTAATTAACAAGCCAAAAGTTAATTAAAAAGACGATTTTACCATCACATCTGAATAAAGATTTACATTTTAAAGCTTAGAGCCGAATTGCAAGCGTACCTATGAGTCAGTGATGAATCAAATTTTCTATTCTAAATGTAAAATAAGAAAGAGACAATAGTAATTTTTATAATCCAACGACTTAAATAATTATAAAATCATAAAAAGACAGTAGCAGTTTCTCTATTTCATATATATTTATTGTTTATTGTAATAAAGACATTAGTAGTTCATCATCGTAGTTAATATATCAAACTATCTCGCTAACGTAAATAGCAATTAGTCAAACTTGGTTTTGCTTTTCTAGCAATAAAGTCCTCAAATGAGAAAATTATTTATAAGTTTGCTTATATTTTATATGGATATATATATCATAAAATAAGCTATATCATATTGAATCTAGGGTCTTTATTTGCCTTCACTAGCATATATACACCAATTCATAAGAACCAAGAGAATAATCCAGACATACTTTTCCAACCTCAATTTTCTCTCTTTCTCGATCCCATGCACGTATTATATTATCCCATTTATTATGAGTTCTCACACTACCTTTTAAAATATCCCAAGTTTTCATAATCTCCTTTTAATTTCATATATAACACAAGCAACTGTTCCATATTTTGAGATTACAATAGCAAATGTTCGATAATTTGAGTTTACAAGGCATGCTTTCCTTAAGGAGATGACGTAAAATTATTAGATTCAAGCTACTACTAGCCTTAGTTTGGTTTAGATTACAATAAAAAAAAACAAAAAAAACAAAAAAAAACAAAACAACAAAACAAAAAAAAACAAAACAAAAAAACAAGACAAAAATT
Organism: Olea europaea var. sylvestris; assembly: GCF_002742605.1. Taxonomy (NCBI): domain Eukaryota; kingdom Viridiplantae; phylum Streptophyta; class Magnoliopsida; order Lamiales; family Oleaceae; genus Olea; species Olea europaea. Next base: position 66,439 of record NW_019243344.1, on the reverse strand, counting down.
CTTACTCAAATTCAACAATTAATTTTAACCACAATGTTTTCATACAGCTTGGTAACAACTTTTCAAGTGCACATTTCATCAACTTTTACAAAATCTACTAAAAACCTAATTCTTAGCAAAGAGAAACAGGAAGTTTAAGTTATATTGTATTAACGTGTTTAATGTACGATATATTTTCTAATACAGAGGGTGTTTGGGAGATATTTTTACGTAAGAATGCATTTTTGAATAGTAAATTGATGGGAAATGTGTGATTGAAAAATAAGGAAAAAAATTTTATTTACGTTTTATATTATTTTAATAAATAACATGTAGTTAATATAAAAAGAGAGAAAAATGCATTTTGAAAAAAATGGGTACCAAACGAGGGCATAATAAGAAACAACGTTCACATTTCTTTTCTTAACTCTTGCATCTGATGGTAATTATTTTTAAGGATAGGAAATACATAAGATCCAGCATTCATGTTCCAGGCAAATTTTAGCACGGGTCTTAAGTCAAAATTAATTCTGATTTTTTTAATTAAATTATGTGTGTTAAGTGGGAAATTTCCTAACCAATTTGTTATTTGTCAACTGGAGATAGTGTTAATAATATGAAACCAGAAGAATAAAATGTCAAAATGACAATGTCAAATATTCGAGAAGATCATGCTTCTCAACTATTTGAAAGACCAATTTATACACGCTTTCACATTATGTTTTTATACCAAGTCATTGTCACATATGGTGACTTATTGTCCATTCATATGTTAAATTAGTAGGATTTATGGACACAAATCCTCCACAACCTGCCTATAGAGTCGAATAGAATGGTCCAAACATTATCTCCATAATAAATACCTAAAAAAAAAAAATCTTTAACGAACAATGCTTTTTCCCTCTTTTAAATGTCTAAGTTTAAGAAGTTGATCGAGAATCATTTATGACATATTTGGTACCTTAAATTAAATTGCGTATATATCTTTTACTTGATCAGGTCTACTTTTATCTTTTATTATACGTACATTTATATACCGTCGTCACTATTGCTAGCCTAGAAGCAGCCAATGAAGGGGCCGAGTCGAGGCACACGCAGTTGGCCAAATTATTTTTTTTAGTGAATATTACATTTCACTCAACAATTACGAGCCGACAATTGACTCGCACGAGATTTTATCCGCTCAACTTGCATCCCACCTCGCCTCTGAGCCGGCGAACAACTCGCCACCACTTAAGAATTCTACTCCACGGATGGATAACGCACTGTCTGAAAATTATTTAGGCACTGTGGTTTGACCAAGTCATATCTAATTAATGGGACGACTTTCTAAAGTGGTGACCTTTTACTATTCAAAGCAATGATATACTTTTCAATTTTCAGTGGTTCTGTTCAGCTGCAATATTGACAATTATTCAAAATTGGAAGCGCCGCAGAATCCAATCACAGGTTCTGTGGATAAACACTACCATCCAAAACAGCACAAAAACATTGTAATGATTGTGTAACATTTGACAAAGTCAGACCAATTTTTTCTCTATATATCTGTAAAGAATCCAAAGTGCATATTGGCAAAAATAATACAATGGCAGCAGGCTTAAAAACTTACAGTCTTTGCACCTATTTGATCTTGAGTCTCGCAGCATGTTCTGTGATGGCCTCTTCGTCCTCGTCTCAATCAATCAAAGGCGCCTACTGGCCTTCATGGGCGAAGAATTTTCCTCCATCTTCCATTGAGACGTCGTTTTTCACACACATATACTATGCATTTCTCATTCCTAACAATGTAACATTTAAGTTTGACATAGAATACGCTACAGAGGTGGAGCTAGTGAATTTCACGTCCACTCTTCATGCAAAGAAGCCACCTGTGAAGACACTCTTCTCCATTGGTGGGGCAGACGAAGGTCCAGTTTTCTTTGGACGAATGGCCTCGAGTCCTTCATTGCGTAAGAATTTCGTCGATTCAAGCATAGAAGTGGCGAGAAAATTCGGTTTTGATGGGATTGATCTCGATTGGGAATTTCCTCAAACGCCTAAGGACATGGAAAACTTGGCCTATTTACTTGACGAATGGCGCCTGGAGGTCCAGAAGGAAGCCAAAATCAGCAACCAGCCACCGCTCCTCCTCACTGCCGCCGTCTATTTCTCCGCCAACTTCTTCCTTTCCGGGAACTACAGATCATATCCTGCAACCTCCATCACCAAAAACTTAGACTGGATCAACGTAATGAATTATGACTACCATGGCTCTTGGGATACTTCCACCACAGGCGCCCAAGCTGCACTATTCGACTCCAAAACCAACATAAGCACAAGTTACGGCCTGGGTTCATGGATCAAGTCAGGCGTCCCAAAGAGCAAATTGGTCATGGGTTTGCCCTTATACGGAAGAACATGGAAGCTTAAGGACCCCAAATCACACGGTGTAGGAGCACCGGCCATTGACGTAGGACCTGGTGATCAGGGAGCATTAACATTCGCTGAAATAGTAAAATTTAACAGAGATCATAAGGCCAAAGTGGAGTATGATGCGGAGAGTGTATCCATGTATTCAGTGGCTGATACTACCTGGATTGGGTACGATGATACTCCATCAGTGACGGTGAAGATAGGTTATGCTCAAGCTCTTAGAATTCGCGGCTACTTCTTCTGGGCTGTTAATGGCGATTACAAGTGGAAAATCTCGAAAACAGGTACATATAATTTTTATATCTTTTTAATCTTACATTTCACTATTTTTTATCAAAATATATTAAAATTTTAATTTTTATCCAAACCAAACAGGTTAATGCACATTTAATTAAGACTAACATACTGATATTTAACGCACATTATTTTCTTTATGTTTCCTTTTGCAGCTTCCCAGCTATGGCGCCTTTGAGAATTTTTCCAATGATTCGTACGTATAAAGTAACATTTTATTTGGTATTACAACTGTCAAGAGGGTTAACGTTGAATTATATTTATTCTGCAAGAGAGACTATAGAATAAACTTCAATTGAATTGTTTTACTTTTTACTTTTTTCATCTTTTGTTGATTATACGTCCGTTCGACAATGTTAGATTCAGATTGCTTTTATGAAATTGATCGTCTAGAATCTAGATGATTGTTAGTAAAAATGAATGTAATTTTGAAGAGTCGTGAAAAAAAAATACAGAATTGGGTGCATTATTGAAACAGAATACTTCGATAATTTTCACAACAAATTAATGGCAACAATACATGGAGTATCAACGTAAATATATTTTATTAATCATGGTGAACAACGTCAAGTTTTAGCAAGACATACAGTGCAATTTGGACCTTGCATGACCATATCAACAATTCACACTATCCCACGCCATGGAAGCTGCCGTACATAATATAGACCGCAACATTAGTCCAATAATTCAAAAGAACAATAACAGTTTATGTCATAATAGGATCACTACTATATAAATTATGTTTAACGCTTATGAATAACATTACTCAGTACAATTATTTTGTGTATTAAATAAACAATATCATAATTAAGTTGGTTATATGTCAACTAGTAGGAGTTTTATCATGTCGTTCAATAATTTAAATAACAAATTATTGCATGTTAACTACATACAACATGGTTTTTGGTCTTATGTTGGTTCGGAAATTTTAAGGACGGCAAAAAATATATATAAATAAATAAAAATAAAAATCTTTAAACCCAATATTCAAGGGTCCGGCTCCGAACGAGACAGGTAATGTGGGGCAGGGATCGTTTCCTCGGGATGGGTAAGGAGAACATTGAAAAATTGAAAATTAATAATAATAATAATAATTATTATTATTATAATAATGATTTTCACTAATTAAAGACATGAAAAAAATATAAACTGGGCAGGAAGCATACGTCCCAACCTAACCTGCCTTAAGTGGGCATGGGGGTGGCGCAAAGAGGGACAACCTGAATGGAGTCAGGGCAAGGGACAAAAATGACTGTCCCTGCCCCGACCTACTCCATTGCCATCCCTAGAGTGTCTTGAGTGCGTTGGAGCTCACTAACCTTTCTAGCCCAGTTTGACTTCTCCAGTAGGGTATTGAGTGATAATAATTAAGAAAAAAATAAAAATGATGAGGTTTATCTTCCCTAGTAACAAACTTATTTTGATGTTTCCTAAAATTTGTTTAGGTTCGCACATGCTAGAATTCTAGGTTGTGCTACGCTAGGCAGCCCCCACTCTCAACTTAATAAAAGGTGGACTAAGAAAAGTCGGGGCGCGCATTCCTCCTCTTTTTAAGCTATCCCAAACAAGCACTATAAAGCTACTGGGAAAAATGATTTTATACCTGCTCTAGCAAGAGTCCAGTTGCTGTCATAACCAAGTTCCCATAAAAAATATCCCCCTAGGCCCTGAGCCTTGGCAAACTTGATTTTAGCCTGGATTGAATTAGTGTCATCATATCCGATCCAATTGGTTCCTGCATAAGAATATGTCGACACCGTCGCATTATCAAAAACCACAGTAGCATTATTCAATGAATTGAACCCCAATATATCAGAATAAATCATGACTCCTTGAGTCCCTCCGGGGCCTGTTCCCACAGCAGGAGCTCCAATTCCATGTTCATTCGGATCCTTCAATTGCCATGTCCTCCCATAAACTGGCATTCCCATTACTATTTTATTTGACGGAACCCCATCTCCTTTCCATGTCGAAATCCCATAACTCGTGCTAACGTTGCTAGAATTATCGAAAAGCAAGGCATGAGCTCCAGTGGCAGAAGTGTTCCATGAACCATGATAATTGAAGCACATTGGATTCACAAAATCAACGTAGTTTCTAATAGCTTCCCCGGGATAAGTCCTGGGAACGTCCGAGGACAAGAAGAAATTGGAAGCAAAGTAAACTGCAGACGACAAAAGGAGGCCGGGTTTTCCAGAGGCAAGTGACTCCTGGTTAACAGCAGCCCGCCATTCTTGGAAGAGCAACGCGAGGTTGGACATGTCTAGTGGATTGCTGGGAAATTCCCAATCAAGATCAAGCCCGTCGAAGTCATATTTTCTTGCTACATCAATAGATGATGATATGAATGCTGCCCTGTTGTCTGAATTGCTGACTAAATTTGAGAAATTGTTAGGACTGCCAGCTGCACCGCCCACTGATAACAATGCCTTGGCCGGGGGATTTTTCGCGTGGAGGCTGGTGGTGAAATTTCCCATCCATTGATCATCAGGTTTTGTGATTATCAGCTGATATGATGTTGCATCAGGCAATACAAAGGCATAAAACAGGTGTGTGAAGTATGAAGTGGGTATATTCGATGGGGGGAGTGTTTGTGCTAGCCAGGAAGGCCAGTATGCACCTTTGACACCGCTAGGTGGCGGTGCAGGACCTGGTGCTGCCGCTGGCGGCAGTGGAAGAAATGACCGTGGTGGTGCAGCATCGGAAAGTGCAATGATGGCAAGAAACAGTGCATAGATTTTGTAAACAGACATCATTGATAATTTCAGCTGTTCCTTGGATTGTTCACAAAATCAAGAATACGCAAATACATGTATTTATATTATCTATGGCGCCAAGGGCAAGAAAAATATAATTTGTATCGATGTTGTTTTGTTTGATTTGTTACATATTTCGAAGTTCGTGTTTGAACTTTCCGAGGATGGGATTTTCTAACGTAGTGAAGTGTGAATGGTACATAAATGTAAAATTTGGCTCTCAGTTCAGATTTGTTCTTGTGAATATTTGCTTCTGATGTTAGTTTGAATTAGGTATCAAATTTCTATTGAAAAAATGTTACCTGTCGGAGAAAGAAATTAACTTCGGTCGAGAAAATAGCGATAAATCGAACACAACAACAAGAAATGCAAAATCCACTATGAAGTTCATGAATAGAATTATTCTTTTATTTGTTATGTCTCAATACAAGACAAATTTATTATCTTCAACTCGTATTCATTTGACAAGTTCATTATTTCACATGTATTATTCCGTGTGTTCGACCATCATAAAAAGACTGTCACAATAATATTATTTCACTAATTGAAACACGCAGCAATTTTATTACAACCCTAGGTAAGTGATTTTTTTATTTCAAATATTTATATATTATATGTATTTCTTACTAATAACTAAAAAAACAGTTACTTAGCAAGAGATACATTATTCAACTTTTTCTTTCGAAACCTGTTTATTTATATTTATTAATTTTTAAATAATTATTAGTACTAATTCTTAATTATTTATTTTTATTAATTATTTAGTTTTGTTTAGGGCAAAATGCATTTCTTTATTCAATAGATTCCAAGGCAATAACATTTACAAAACATGGGAGGTGGGATATCAACCCCTACAATATATTGAAATTGTAAAAAACTCGTCGTGGTAGGACATGAGCCGCTAGATTTGTGTCCCTACTAAATGCGAAAATGATAGGCTACGAAGAAATTCTTATTAATTTTAGCATTTTCTAGAATGGGTAAATCAAAAATTCCAAAAATAAAATTTAATTATTTTCATGGAATGGCTATTAACAATTGACAACTTCTTAATTCGAATAAAGCACCTCTTTCTTTTTTTTCTTTTTTCTTTTTTTTTTGAACAAATGCTTGATTTTAGTTCAGTTTTTTAAGGTCAAACGACAAACCGACCTTTTCTTTTGGCGCCACGAAAGGGAAGAATTGATGATCAGCCGCCATTCTCGAGAGCTTAAGGAACAGCAATAATGGCTAAATATATAGGGGGGAAGGGGCTGTAAATGGTAAGGATTCTGCATTGCCTTTGTTTCCCATGGAGGCCTGAAAGAACATAGATATTTGTTTAGAGACAGAAAAGTTGGGCAATAAGGAAGGAGAGAAAGGAATTTACTCACCTTGTCAGTGTGGTCCTTCTTTTCTTGTAACTTAAACAAAACAATCATGGCCTCCGAAATGTCCTTGGAAGCGATCAAGAACGAACAAATTGACCTCGTACGTGTTACCCGTCCTTATGAAAGTCGTATTATTGTGTTTGGCCGTGTTTAAAAGCATGCTTTTTTATCTGCTTTTTCGGCAGCATGTACGGATATTGGTGAAAAAATAAAAATAAAAACTGCTTTCAAGCACAACATGAGTTCTTGATTCATATCTTAGGCAAAATGTACACGTGATTGTCAGATGCTTGAATTCTTGCAGTAGTTTTTCATGTGGAAATGTGTGCTTTTGCAGGAGAAGATCCCTGTTGAGGAAGTGTTCAAGCAGCTAAAATGTACAAGAGATGGCTTGACATCTGATGATGGTGCAACAAGGCTGCAAATTTTTGGCCCGAATAAACTTGAGGAGAAAAAAGAGAGCAAAATCCTCAAGTTCTTGGGTTTTATGTGGAATCCTCTCTCGTGGGTCATGGAGTCTGCCGCTATCATGGCCATTGCTTTGGCCAATGGAGGGGTAATCACATTTTACCTTCACTCACCCCACCGGGTTTATATGAAAATTTCGGATTGACACGGTCAATTGAATTATGCAGGGAAAGGGTCCGGACTGGCAAGACTTCGTAGGTATTGTGGTACTGCTCATTATCAACTCGACTATTAGTTTCATAGAAGAGAATAATGCAGGCAATGCAGCTGCTGCCCTTATGGCTGGCCTTGCTCCCAAAACCAAGGTATTGTTGTTCAAAAATTTATTCATACGTTGCCCACCCTTCAATTAGCAGCCAACTTCATTCTAAATTTGGTATTATTTTACAGGTTTTGAGAGATGGCAAGTGGACTGAGCAGGATGCCTCAATCCTAGTTCCAGGAGATTTGATCAGCATCAAGTTAGGAGATATTATACCTGCTGATGCCCGTCTTTTGGAGGGTGATGCTCTCAAGATTGATCAGTCGGCCCTTACTGGGGAGTCTCTTCCAGTAACAAAGAACCCTGGTGATGGAATTTTCTCTGGTTCCACCTGCAAACAGGGTGAGATTGAGGCAGTGGTCATCGCCACTGGTGTTCACACCTTCTTTGGCAAAGCGGCTCACCTTGTTGATAGCACCAACAATGTGGGGCACTTCCAAAAGGTACCTAGATTGACCTCCACCAACAATGTCAGATTGATCTGATGTTTATGGCGTTGAAATTTAAGTGTGAGGACTCTAACACGTGTTCTATGTTCTTTTATCAGGTGTTGACCGCCATTGGGAACTTCTGTATTTGCTCCATTGCTGTGGGTATGCTGATTGAGGTTGTAGTTATGTATTCGATCCAGCACAGAAACTACAGACAAGGAATTGACAATTTGCTTGTGCTACTCATTGGAGGAATCCCAATTGCCATGCCAACAGTTTTGTCTGTAACAATGGCTATTGGATCTCATCGGCTATCCCAGCAGGGCGCCATCACCAAAAGAATGACTGCCATTGAGGAGATGGCCGGAATGGATGTTCTCTGCAGTGACAAGACTGGAACCCTTACCCTCAATAAGCTCACTGTTGATAAAAACCTGATCGAGGTGTTCCCAAAGAACATGGATAAAGAAACCGTTATCTTGCTTTCTGCCAGAGCTTCTAGGGTCGAGAACCAGGATGCCATTGATGCTTCAATTGTTAATATGTTGAGTGATCCCAAGGAGGCAAGAGCAGGAATCAAAGAGGTGCATTTCTTGCCCTTCAACCCAGTGGATAAACGTACTGCAATCACCTACATTGATTCCAATGGAGACTGGCATCGAAGCAGCAAGGGAGCCCCAGAGCAAGTGAGATATCCTTAATTGTACGTTAATGTTAATAGACTTATATCTAATACACAATATCTAATTCTTTTGATATTTTGATAGATCATTGATCTCGCTGAACTCAAAGGGGATGCAAGGAAGAAGGCACATGAAATCATTGATAGTTTTGCCGACCGTGGCCTTCGCTCTCTTGGTGTTGCACGACAGGTAAGATAGAGTAATATGAAGTACTATAAAGATGTTCGTTGAGTTGTAAATTAATGAAAGATAATGTTATACTAAAATGTGATTATGTCGGCATATCTGCAGACTATTCCAGAGAAAACCAAAGAGAGTGCTGGTGGACCTTGGGAGTTTGTTGGTTTGTTGCCCCTCTTTGACCCTCCAAGGCATGATAGTGCAGAGACTATCCGTAAAGCTCTTGATCTTGGCGTTAATGTCAAAATGATCACTGGTGATCAGCTTGCCATTGGCAAAGAGACTGGACGTAGGCTTGGCATGGGTACTAACATGTATCCATCTTCTTCCCTTCTTGGCCAAAGCAAGGACGAGTCCATTGCCTCGATTCCTGTCGAAGAGCTCATTGAGAAGGCAGATGGTTTTGCTGGTGTCTTCCCTGGTAAAATCATCATATACAATTCGTGCAAAACAAGTCAATTATTTATAATGAAAATAAAAATCAAGTAAAGCTATTATTTTTCTACTGAGATGAAGTTGTGACTTCACAGAGCACAAATACGAGATCGTGAAGAAACTGCAAGAGATGAAGCACATCTGTGGTATGACAGGTGATGGTGTGAATGATGCACCAGCACTCAAGAAGGCAGACATTGGTATTGCTGTGGCAGATGCAACTGATGCTGCTAGGAGTGCATCCGACATTGTTTTGACTGAGCCAGGCCTCAGTGTTATAGTTAGTGCAGTCTTGACAAGCAGAGCCATCTTCCAGAGGATGAAGAATTATACCATCTATGCTGTTTCTATCACCATTCGTATCGTGATGGGATTCATGCTCATTGCCCTCATCTGGAAGTTTGACTTCTCACCATTCATGGTTCTAATCATTGCCATCCTCAATGATGGTACCATCATGACCATTTCCAAGGACAGGGTGAAGCCATCTCCGGTGCCGGACTCTTGGAAGCTCAAAGAAATATTCGCCACTGGCATTGTACTTGGAACTTACATGGCTATCATGACTGTCGTATTCTTCTACCTGGCATCTGAAACCGATTTCTTCTCTGTACGTCCATTCATAGAAAACAATTTCTTTAATTAATTTAGCAGTAAAGATAACAACGAAAATTTTGCTCTAATACATGCATTTGCTAGCAGAACACCTTTAAAGTGAGATCTATCAGAGGCAATCAGGATGAGCTTACCGCTGCTCTCTACCTTCAAGTGAGCATTATCAGTCAAGCACTCATCTTTGTGACTAGGTCAAGAAGCTGGTCATTTACGGAACGCCCTGGTTTCTTGCTTGTTGGTGCTTTATTTTTACGTAAGAATGCATTTTTGAATAGTAAATTGATGGAAAATGTGTGATTGAAAAATAAGGAAAAGTTTTTTATTTACGCTTTATATTATTTTAATAAATAACATGTAGTTAATATAAAAAGAGAGAAAAATGCATTTTGAAAAAAATGGGTACCAAACGAGGGCATAATAAGAAACAACGTTCACATTTCTTTTCTTAACTCTTGCATCCGATGGTAATTATTTTTAAGGATAGGAAATACATAAGATCCAGCATTCATGTTCCAGGCAAATTTTAGCACGGGTCTTAAGTCAAAATTAATTCTGATTTTTTTAATTAAATTATGTGTGTTAAGTGGGAAATTTCCTAACCAATTTGTTATTTGTCAACTGGAGATAGTGTTAATAATATGAAACCAGAAGAATAAAATGTCAAAATGACAATGTCAAATATTCGAGAAGATCATGCTTCTCAACTATTTGAAAGACCAATTTATACACGCTTTCACATTATGTTTTTATACCAAGTCATTGTCACATATGGTGACTTATTGTCCATTCATATGTTAAATTAGTAGGATTTATGGACACTAATCCTCCACAACCTGCCTAAAGAGTCGAATAGAATGGTCCAAACATTATCTCCATAATAAATACCTAAAAAAAAAAAAAAATCTTTATCGAACAATGCTTTTTCCCTCTTTTAAATGTCTAAGTTTAAGAAGTTGATCGAGAATCATTTATGACATATTTGGTACCTTAAATTAAATTGCGTATATATCTTTTACTTGATCAGGTCTACTTTTATCTTTTATTATACGTACATTTATATACCGTCGTCACTATTGCTAGCCTAGAAGCAGCCAATGAAGGGGCCGAGTCGAGGCACACGCAGTTGGCCAAATTATTTTTTTTAGTGAATATTACATTTCACTCAACAATTACGAGCCGACAATTGACTCGCACGAGATTTTATCCGCTCAACTTGCATCCCACCTCGCCTCTGAGCCGGCGAACAACTCGCCACCACTTAAGAATTCTACTCCACGGATGGATAACGCACTGTCTGAAAATTATTTAGGCACTGTGGTTTGACCAAGTCATATCTAATTAATGGGACGACTTTCTAAAGTGGTGACCTTTTACTATTCAAAGCAATGATATACTTTTCAATTTTCAGTGGTTCTGTTCAGCTGCAATATTGACAATTATTCAAAATTGGAAGCGCCGCAGAATCCAATCACAGGTTCTGTGGATAAACACTACCATCCAAAACAGCACAAAAACATTGTAATGATTGTGTAACATTTGACAAAGTCAGACCAATTTTTTCTCTATATATCTGTAAAGAATCCAAAGTGCATATTAGCAAAAATAATACAATGGCAGCAGGCTTAAAAACTTACAATCTTTGCGCCTATTTGATCTTGAGTCTCACAGCATGTTCTGTGATGGCCTCTTCGTCCTCGTCTCAATCAATCAAAGGCGCCTACTGGCCTTCATGGGCGAAGAATTTTCCTCCATCTTCCATTGAGACGTCGTTTTTCACACACATATACTATGCATTTCTCATTCCTAACAATGTAACATTTAAGTTTGACATAGAATACGCTACAGAGGTGGAGCTAGTGAATTTCACGTCCACTCTTCATGCAAAGAAGCCACCTGTGAAGACACTCTTCTCCATTGGTGGGGCAGACGAAGGTCCAGTTTTCTTTGGACGAATGGCCTCGAGTCCTTCATTGCGTAAGAATTTCGTCGATTCAAGCATAGAAGTGGCGAGAAAATTCGGTTTTGATGGGATTGATCTCGATTGGGAATTTCCTCAAACGCCTAAGGACATGGAAAACTTGGCCTATTTACTTGACGAATGGCGCCTGGAGGTCCAGAAGGAAGCCAAAATCAGCAACCAGCCACCGCTCCTCCTCACTGCCGCCGTCTATTTCTCAGCCAACTTCTTCCTTTCAGGGACCTACAGATCATATCCTGCAACCTCCATCACCAAAAACTTAGACTGGATCAACGTAATGAATTATGACTACCATGGCTCTTGGGATACTTCCACCACAGGCGCCCAAGCTGCACTATTCGACTCCAAAACCAACATAAGCACAAGTTACGGCCTGGGTTCATGGATCAAGTCAGGCGTCCCAAAGAGCAAATTGGTCATGGGTTTGCCCTTATACGGAAGAACATGGAAGCTTAAGGACCCCAAATCACACGGTGTAGGAGCACCGGCCATTGACGTAGGACCTGGTGATCAGGGAGCATTAACATTCGCTGAAATAGTAAAATTTAACAGAGATCATAAGGCCAAAGTGGAGTATGATGCGGAGAGTGTATCCATGTATTCAGTGGCTGATACTACCTGGATTGGGTACGATGATACTCCATCAGTGACGGTGAAGATAGGTTATGCTCAAGCTCTTAGAATTCGTGGCTACTTCTTTTGGGCTGTTAATGGCGATTACAAGTGGAAAATCTCGAAAACAGGTACATATAATTTTTATATCTTTTTAATCTTACATTTCACTATTTTTTATCAAAATATATTAAAATTTTAATTTTTATCCAAACCAAACAGGTTAATGCACATTTAATTAAGACTAACATACTGATATTTAACGCACATTATTTTCTTTATGTTTCCTTTTGCAGCTTCCCAGCTATGGCGCCTTTGAGAATTTTTCCAATGATTCGTACGTATAAAGTAACATTTTATTTGGTATTACAACTGTCAAGAGGGTTAACGTTGAATTATATTTATTCTGCAAGAGAGACTATAGAATAAACTTCAATTGAATTGTTTTACTTTTTACTTTTTTCATCTTTTGTTGATTATACGTCCGTTCGACAATGTTAGATTCAGATTGCTTTTATGAAATTGATCGTCTAGAATCTAGATGATTGTTAGTAAAAATGAATGTAATTTTGAAGAGTCGTGAAAAAAAAATACAGAATTGAGTGCATTATTGAAATAGAATACTTCGATAATTTTCACAACAAATTAATGGCAACAATACATGGAGTATCAACGTAAATATATTTTATTAATCATGGTGCACAACGTCAATTTTTAGCAAGACATACAGTGTAATTTGAACCTTGCATGACCATATCAACAATTCACACTATCCCACGCCATGGAAGCTGCCGTACATAATATAGACCGCAACATTAGTCCAATAATTCAAAAGAACAATAACAGTTTATGTCATAATAGGATCACTACTATATAAATTATGTTTAACGCTTATGAATAACATTACTCAGTACAATTATTTTGTGTATTAAATAAACAATATCATAATTAAGTTGGTTATATGTCAACTAGTAGGAGTTTTATCATGTCGTTCAATAATTTAAATAACAAATTATTGCATGTTAACTACATACAACATGGTTTTTGGTCTTATGTTGGTTCGGAAATTTTAAGGACGGCAAAAAATATATATAAATAAATAAAAATAAAAATCTTTAAACCCAATATTCAAGGGTCCGGCTCCGAACGAGACAGGTAATGTGGGGCAGGGATCGTTTCCTCGGGATGGGTAAGGAGAACATTGAAAAATTGAAAATTAATAATAATAATAATAATTATTATTATTATAATAATGATTTTCACTAATCAAAGACATGAAAAAAATATAAACTGGGCAGGAAGCATACGTCCCAACCTAACCTGCCTTAAGTGGGCATGGGGGTGGCGCAAAGAGGGACAACCTGAATGGAGTCAGGGCAAGGAACAAAAATGACTGTCCCTGCCCCGACCTACTCCATTGCCATCCCTAGGCAATTCTAAGTGTCTTGAGTGCGTTGGAGCTCACTAACCTTTCTAGCCCAGTTTGACTTCTCCAGTAGGGTATTGAGTGATAATAATTAAGAAAAAAATAAAAATGATGAGGTTTATCTTCCCTAGTAACAAACTTATTTTGATGTTTCCTAAAATTTGTTTAGGTTCGCACATGCTAGAATTCTAGGTTGTGCTACGCTAGGCAGCCCCCACTCTCAACTTAATAAAAGGTGGACTAAGAAAAGTCAGGACGTGCATTCCTCCTCTTTTTAAGCTATCCCAAACAAGCACTATAAAGCTACTGGGAAAAATGATTTTATACCTGCTCTAGCAAGAGTCCAGTTGCTGTCATAACCAAGTTCCCATAAAAAATATCCCCCTAGGCCCTGAGCCTTGGCAAACTTGATTTTAGCCTGGATTGAATTAGTGTCATCATATCCGATCCAATTGGTTCCTGCATAAGAATATGTCGACACCGTCGTATTATCAAAAACCACAGTAGCATTATTCAGTGAATTGAACTCCAATATATCGGAATAAATCATAACTCCTTGAGTCCCTCCGGGGCCTGTTCCCACAGCAGGAGCTCCAATTCCATGTTCATTCGGATCCTTCAATTGCCATGTCCTCCCATAAACTGGCATTCCCATTACTATTTTATTTGACGGAACCCCATCTCCTTTCCATGTCGAAATCCCATAACTCGTGCTAATGTTGCTAGAATTATCGAAAAGCAAGGCATGAGCTCCAGTGGCAGAAGTGTTCCATGAACCATAATAATTGAAGCACATTGGATTCACAAAATCAACGTAGTTTCTAATAGCTTCCCCGGAATAAGTCCTGGGAACATCCGAGGACAAGAAGAAATTGGAAGCAAAATAAACTGCAGACGACAAAAGGAGGCCGGGTTTTCCAGAGGCAAGTGACTCCTGGTTAACAGCAGCCCGCCATTCTTGGAAGAGCAACGCGAGATTGGACATGTCTAGTGGATTGCTGGGAAATTCCCAATCAAGATCAAGCCCGTCGAAACCATATTTTCTTGCTACATCAATAGATGATGATATGAATGCTGCCCTGTTGTCTGAATTGCTGACTAAGTTTGAGAAATTGTTAGGACTGCCAGCTGCGCCGCCCACCGATAACAATGCCTTGGCCGGGGGATTTTTCGCGTGGAGGCTGGTGGTGAAATTTCCCATCCATTGATCATCAGGTTTTGTGATTATCAGCTGATATGATGTTGCATCAGGCAATACAAAGGCATAAAACAGGTGTGTGAAGTATGAAGTTGGTATATTCGATGGGGGGAGTGTTTGTGCTAGCCAGGAAGGCCAGTATGCACCTTTGACACCGCTAGGTGGCGGTGCAGGACCTGGTGCCGCCGCTGGCGGCAGTGGAAGAAATGACCGTGGTGGTGCAGCATCGGAAAGTGCAATGATGGCAAGAAACAGTGCATAGATTTTGTAAACAGACATCATTGATAATTTCAGCTGTTCCTTGGATTGTTCACAAAATCAAGAATACGCAAATACATGTATTTATATTATCTATGGCGCCAAGGGCAAGAAAAATATAATTTGTATCGATGTTGTTTTGTTTGATTTGTTACATATTTCGAAGTTCGTGTTTGAACTTTCCGAGGATGGGATTTTCTAACGTAGTGAAGTGTGAATGGTACATAAATGTAAAATTTGGCTCTCAGTTCAGATTTGTTCTTGTGAATATTTGCTTCTGATGTTAGTTTGAATTAGGTATCAAATTTCTATTGAAAAAATGTTACCTGTCGGAGAAAGAAATTAACTTCGGTCGAGAAAATAGCGATAAATCGAACACAACAACAAGAAATGCAAAATCCACTATGAAGTTCATGAATAGAATTATTCTTTTATTTGTTATGTCTCAATACAAGACAAATTTATTATCTTCAACTCGTATTCATTTGACAAGTTCATTATTTCACATGTATTATTCCGTGTGTTCGACCATCATAAAAAGACTGTCACAATAATATTATTTCACTAATTGAAACACGCAGCAATTTTATTACAACCCTAGGTAAGTGATTTTTTTATTTCAAATATTTAGATATTATATGTATTTCTTACTAATAACTAAAAAAACAGTTACTTAGCAAGAGATACATTATTCAACTTTTTCTTTCGAAACCTGTTTATTTATATTTATTAATTTTTAAATAATTATTAGTACTAATTCTTAATTATTTATTTTTATTAATTATTTAGTTTTGTTTAGGGCAAAATGCATTTCTTTATTCAATAGATTCCAAGGCAATAACATTTACAAAACATGGGAGGTGGGATATCAACCCCTACAATATATTGAAATTGTAAAAAACTCGTCGTGGTAGGACATGAGCCGCTAGATTTGTGTCCCTACTAAATGCGAAAATGATAGGCTACGAAGAAATTCTTATTAATTTTAGCATTTTCTAGAATGGGTAAATCAAAAATTCCAAAAACAAAATTTAATTATTTTCATGGAATGGCTATTAACAATTGACAACTTCTTAATTCGAATAAAGCACCTCTTTCTTTTTTTTCTTTTTTCTTTTTTTTTTGAACAAATGCTTGATTTTAGTTCAGTTTTTTAAGGTCAAACGACAAACCGACCTTTTCTTTTGGCGCCACGAAAGGGAAGAATTGATGATCAGCCGCCATTCTCGAGAGCTTAAGGAACAGCAATAATGGCTAAATATATAGGGGGGAAGGGGCTGTAAATGGTAAGGATTCTGCATTGCCTTTGTTTCCCATGGAGGCCTGAAAGAACATAGATATTTGTTTAGAGACAGAAAAGTTGGGCAATAAGGAAGGAGAGAAAGGAATTTACTCACCTTGTCAGTGTGGTCCTTCTTTTCTTGTAACTTAAACAAAACAATCATGGCCTCCGAAATGTCCTTGGAAGCGATCAAGAACGAACAAATTGACCTCGTACGTGTTACCCGTCCTTATGAAAGTCGTATTATTGTGTTTGGCCGTGTTTAAAAGCATGCTTTTTTATCTGCTTTTTCGGCAGCATGTACGGATATTGGTGAAAAAATAAAAATAAAAACTGCTTTCAAGCACAACATGAGTTCTTGATTCATATCTTAGGCAAAATGTACACGTGATTGTCAGATGCTTGAATTCTTGCAGTAGTTTTTCATGTGGAAATGTGTGCTTTTGCAGGAGAAGATCCCTGTTGAGGAAGTGTTCAAGCAGCTAAAATGTACAAGAGATGGCTTGACATCTGATGATGGTGCAACAAGGCTGCAAATTTTTGGCCCGAATAAACTTGAGGAGAAAAAAGAGAGCAAAATCCTCAAGTTCTTGGGTTTTATGTGGAATCCTCTCTCGTGGGTCATGGAGTCTGCCGCTATCATGGCCATTGCTTTGGCCAATGGAGGGGTAATCACATTTTACCTTCACTCACCCCACCGGGTTTATATGAAAATTTCGGATTGACACGGTCAATTGAATTATGCAGGGAAAGGGTCCGGACTGGCAAGACTTCGTAGGTATTGTGGTACTGCTCATTATCAACTCGACTATTAGTTTCATAGAAGAGAATAATGCAGGCAATGCAGCTGCTGCCCTTATGGCTGGCCTTGCTCCCAAAACCAAGGTATTGTTGTTCAAAAATTTATTCATACGTTGCCCACCCTTCAATTAGCAGCCAACTTCATTCTAAATTTGGTATTATTTTACAGGTTTTGAGAGATGGCAAGTGGACTGAGCAGGATGCCTCAATCCTAGTTCCAGGAGATTTGATCAGCATCAAGTTAGGAGATATTATACCTGCTGATGCCCGTCTTTTGGAGGGTGATGCTCTCAAGATTGATCAGTCGGCCCTTACTGGGGAGTCTCTTCCAGTAACAAAGAACCCTGGTGATGGAATTTTCTCTGGTTCCACCTGCAAACAGGGTGAGATTGAGGCAGTGGTCATCGCCACTGGTGTTCACACCTTCTTTGGCAAAGCGGCTCACCTTGTTGATAGCACCAACAATGTGGGGCACTTCCAAAAGGTACCTAGATTGACCTCCACCAACAATGTCAGATTGATCTGATGTTTATGGCGTTGAAATTTAAGTGTGAGGACTCTAACACGTGTTCTATGTTCTTTTATCAGGTGTTGACCGCCATTGGGAACTTCTGTATTTGCTCCATTGCTGTGGGTATGCTGATTGAGGTTGTAGTTATGTATTCGATCCAGCACAGAAACTACAGACAAGGAATTGACAATTTGCTTGTGCTACTCATTGGAGGAATCCCAATTGCCATGCCAACAGTTTTGTCTGTAACAATGGCTATTGGATCTCATCGGCTATCCCAGCAGGGCGCCATCACCAAAAGAATGACTGCCATTGAGGAGATGGCCGGAATGGATGTTCTCTGCAGTGACAAGACTGGAACCCTTACCCTCAATAAGCTCACTGTTGATAAAAACCTGATCGAGGTGTTCCCAAAGAACATGGATAAAGAAACCGTTATCTTGCTTTCTGCCAGAGCTTCTAGGGTCGAGAACCAGGATGCCATTGATGCTTCAATTGTTAATATGTTGAGTGATCCCAAGGAGGCAAGAGCAGGAATCAAAGAGGTGCATTTCTTGCCCTTCAACCCAGTGGATAAACGTACTGCAATCACCTACATTGATTCCAATGGAGACTGGCATCGAAGCAGCAAGGGAGCCCCAGAGCAAGTGAGATATCCTTAATTGTACGTTAATGTTAATAGACTTATATCTAATACACAATATCTAATTCTTTTGATATTTTGATAGATCATTGATCTCGCTGAACTCAAAGGGGATGCAAGGAAGAAGGCACATGAAATCATTGATAGTTTTGCCGACCGTGGCCTTCGCTCTCTTGGTGTTGCACGACAGGTAAGATAGAGTAATATGAAGTACTATAAAGATGTTCGTTGAGTTGTAAATTAATGAAAGATAATGTTATACTAAAATGTGATTATGTCGGCATATCTGCAGACTATTCCAGAGAAAACCAAAGAGAGTGCTGGTGGACCTTGGGAGTTTGTTGGTTTGTTGCCCCTCTTTGACCCTCCAAGGCATGATAGTGCAGAGACTATCCGTAAAGCTCTTGATCTTGGCGTTAATGTCAAAATGATCACTGGTGATCAGCTTGCCATTGGCAAAGAGACTGGACGTAGGCTTGGCATGGGTACTAACATGTATCCATCTTCTTCCCTTCTTGGCCAAAGCAAGGACGAGTCCATTGCCTCGATTCCTGTCGAAGAGCTCATTGAGAAGGCAGATGGTTTTGCTGGTGTCTTCCCTGGTAAAATCATCATATACAATTCGTGCAAAACAAGTCAATTATTTATAATGAAAATAAAAATCAAGTAAAGCTATTATTTTTCTACTGAGATGAAGTTGTGACTTCACAGAGCACAAATACGAGATCGTGAAGAAACTGCAAGAGATGAAGCACATCTGTGGTATGACAGGTGATGGTGTGAATGATGCACCAGCACTCAAGAAGGCAGACATTGGTATTGCTGTGGCAGATGCAACTGATGCTGCTAGGAGTGCATCCGACATTGTTTTGACTGAGCCAGGCCTCAGTGTTATAGTTAGTGCAGTCTTGACAAGCAGAGCCATCTTCCAGAGGATGAAGAATTATACCATCTATGCTGTTTCTATCACCATTCGTATCGTGATGGGATTCATGCTCATTGCCCTCATCTGGAAGTTTGACTTCTCACCATTCATGGTTCTAATCATTGCCATCCTCAATGATGGTACCATCATGACCATTTCCAAGGACAGGGTGAAGCCATCTCCGGTGCCGGACTCTTGGAAGCTCAAAGAAATATTCGCCACTGGCATTGTACTTGGAACTTACATGGCTATCATGACTGTCGTATTCTTCTACCTGGCATCTGAAACCGATTTCTTCTCTGTACGTCCATTCATAGAAAACAATTTCTTTAATTAATTTAGCAGTAAAGATAACAACGAAAATTTTGCTCTAATACATGCATTTGCTAGCAGAACACCTTTAAAGTGAGATCTATCAGAGGCAATCAGGATGAGCTTACCGCTGCTCTCTACCTTCAAGTGAGCATTATCAGTCAAGCACTCATCTTTGTGACTAGGTCAAGAAGCTGGTCATTTACGGAACGCCCTGGTTTCTTGCTTGTTGGTGCTTTCTTTGTAGCCCAGTTGGTAAGTTCCTCGTAATCTAATTCCATTTACATGATTTATTATGATAATTTCGAAGTATACTTTTTTTTTTTCCCATTATTTAACTATTAATTCTCGGTTCAGTTGGCTACAATTATTTCTGTATACGCAAATTGGGGCTTCGCTAGGATTCATGGCATCGGATGGGGATGGGCTGGTGTGATCTGGATATTCAGCATCGTCACTTACTTCCCACTCGACATTCTCAAGTTCATAATTCGCTGTGCATTGACTGGCAAGGCTTGGGATACCATGATTCAGAACAGGGTAAAACTGCTATCTTTCGCCAGTTCCAAACTTAAAAAGCTTCCCATATAATCTTTAATATTTTATTTTTGATTCGTTTTTAATCTTTACTTTCTCTTCTGAACGATAGACTGCATTCACGACCAAGAAAGATTATGGCAAGGGTGAGAGAGAAGCACAATGGGCAGTGGCACAGCGTACTCTTCACGGCCTCCAGCCAGCAGAGTCTCCTGCCCTTTTCAATGACAAGAACTACAAAGAATTGTCTGAAATCGCTGAGCAGGCCAAAAGAAGAGCTGAAGTTGCAAGGTATTCACATGAAATATAACCATTTCATGCTACACAATTTTGAAAAGTAACAGATTTACGAGATACACACCTCAATCTCACAACGAATATGTTGCAGGCTAAGGGAGCTTCACACTCTCAAGGGACATGTCGAATCAGTGGTCAAACTGAAGGGGCTGGATATCGACACCATCCAACAACACTACACCGTCTGACAAGTCATATAGAAATTGACTGTAAAGTAAAAAAGGGCTTAAAGTAAAGACAGATAACATTTTTTGTAATCTTCTACTTACAATTGTACATGTCAACAACATTGTAAAATAAAATCTGGAATAGGTGGATAAAGTGTCCCATGGGATATAAGTATTCTGATAGAAGGAATGACTATTTGCCATTTTATGAATTCTATTTGGATCAATTTTACCGTAAACGTCCATGAAATATTGTCCTGAATGAAGTGGAATGTGTTTACTTTGGCATGGGATGAGGCATGGAATAAGGAGTTGGTGTTCTTTTGGCATGGTCAAGATAGAGTTGTTGACCATTAGCATGTCAAACTTTTACCTAAATAAATAATCAAGAGTCCACTTATAAAGATAATGTATAAAAATAAGAAAAATGTTGGGCCCAAAAGTTACTATCATCAACTTCAAGTGTACGAGTTATACAAGAAAAATCATATTTTCACTTCTTGATGTACAAAGGGGCACACGAGTTAATCTCTGCAGCAAGTAATAAATAAATGGTATACACTACTTGCAAAGAGTACTCAAGAAATCAGTTTCACGTACAAGTGCATGAGCTAGAGATATTTCATTGGCTCTCAAAGGTGGTTATGATCCAGTGGAGATGATTATTACAAAGCTGCTCACGTTACTGTTTACGCACAATAACTCGCCTTTCTCGCTTGTATTCCACTTCATCTCTTTGGTGCATAATCAATAGAGCTCTTCTTACCTGAAATTTGCACCAATTACACAGCAATATTAGATACCATAAAAGTTCCTATTTTCTCGTTGTTTATGTTGGAATGCGGAAGCGAAATTAATCAGAAATTAATTTTTTTTTTAATTCAATAAGCAAGATCGTCTAGATGTTCACGTGTATATTATAATAAAATTAAAGGATTCGAAATTTTATCTAAGTTCAATGATCAATCTTGAAATAACTTTGATCCGTGAACTTCCTCTCCTTTAATTGCAAGAATCTTGATGCTTCAATATTCTATGGTATTCTCTAATACAAAGACTACACCGGTGTGTGAGCACCTTCTTTCAATTAATCCAGAAACTAATTCATGAATTTCGGACTACAAGAAAATAATATATTTCTTTGTCTTTTTCTCTCTACAAATTTGAATATTATGGAATTATGAATATTGTAGTATTTTTCTATCAATCTAGTCTCTATTTATAGAGAAAAAGATGATAGAATTCTAATACAAATATAACTCCACATTCAAACAAGAGTTCTAATTAAAACCTAAGTAGGAGTTCTAATTTAAGTCCAATTCTAATTAGTTACATATAATTGCATGTGTAGTCCTAGAACTTCAATTACAATTACAATTAAGTTTATAACTTTCATAGTAATTACAACCAAGTACAAAACTTTATTGTAATTACAATTAAACACAAAACTATTATAATTACTGTAATTAAGTTCCAATACTTTATGGAACTACCATAGGGACCTGATCGGACATATATTTTTCAAGCTCCAATAATTAGATCATGTCTAGTTGACCCTATCCCACTCAATCTAATTATTAGTCTTTGCTTTTTCTACTAACTGAACTCTCGGAATATATAAAATCACAAAAGTCAATAAATCTGTAATACTTTCCTCTGACCTTCTGTATATGTATTTTATCCCCGTCCGAGATCCGATAATTAGGTACGAACATAAATGACTGTTTTGCCCTTCTAATTATTCTCACTAACTTAAGTTTCATTTTCTTCAACGGTCCTGTAAAAAAATCACAGATGTCGAAGTTTAGCCGTCGCTAAACACTGAGCTCGAATTTTAACCGTTCAACAAAAAATACTCAAGTAGTTACTCTACCCATTTTCAGGGTGACGATTCCCGACACGAATTCATGCTTTCTACTCCGCTCATTCTTAAGTTCCCAACTCATCGAGATATTTGACCAGTCAAATTAATCTCACCCATTGATGAATCAAAGAACAATTAAAATCGCAAAAATATATATATAATACTTCAAAGGATTCAGATGAATACACACCGGTCAAGTGAAATTTAATTCTCCGCACGGTCATGCTATAGAATTAAATTCGACACGTGGTCTGTCCAATACACTCCAAGTGTACTAGTGTCACCTTTAACTATTTCTGTGTAAGGACAAATCACAAACCTAAATAGTGAATCGGTCAACACTACAACCTTCCAGTACAAGGTGCCAATCTTTATATATTAGTTGTGAACAAATTATTTATGATCAAACTATAAGTTGTGTCACACTGTACTTCTCAATACAAGTACCCAACTTACATTATCACAAGTGATCACAGACACTTTAATTTCGCATACTCAATAAATAATACAACAAAAAAAGTAAACATAATTTTATTCAATATAAATATTTTTAATGTTATTTTTACATCAGCAAAACTATACTATATGGGCACACAACCCAACAAATCTCCCACTTGCCCTAGAGTATATATGTCATGTCCTGTAACCCCATGCCTTGCACATATTCATTAAAAACCTTAGCCGATAGGCTCTTTGTAAATGCATCCGCGAGGTTATCCCCAGTAGCAATTTTACTAACAGTCACATCTCCTCCATTAAATATCTCTCTCAAGAGATGATAATTTCGTTTAGTAAGTTTACCCCTTTGATAATTCCTTGGTTTTTTAGCATTTGCCACTGCCCCACTATTATCACAGTACAGTGTCAGGGGCTGTGCAAATGCAGGCACCACCTCGATATCCGTTAGGAATTTTTTGAGCCCTCCACTTCCTTAGCGGCTTCACAAGCTGCCACATACTCAGCCTCCATCGTGGAATCAGCAATACATGATTGTTTGATATTTCTCCAAATAATGGCCCCACCACCAAGTGTAAACAGTGATCCTTATGTAGACTTGCCAGAGTCTTTATCAGCCTGGAAGTCTAAATCTGTATAACCAATTGGAACAAGATTTGGTGATGAGTAAACTAGCATTTAATTCCTTGTCCTTCGAAGGTACTTCAAGATATGCTTTACTGCCACCTAGTGTTCCGTTCCAGGGTTAGATTGATATCAACTCACCATATCAACAGCATAACAAATGTTATGTTTAGTGTACAGCATAGCATACATGAGACTACCAACTGCCGATGCATAAGGTATCCTACTCATGCGTTCTACCTCTTCAGGAGTCTAAGGGGCCTGATCCTTAGAGAGCTGGATTCCATGTCTGAAAGGTAAATTACCTTTCCTGGAATCTTGCATGGCAAATCTGACAAGTATTTTATCAATGTATGAAGCTTGGGATAGAGCTATCTGCTTGTTCTTTCGATCTCTTAAGATCTGAATACCTAAAACATAGCTAGCTTCTCCTAAGTCCTTCATGTGAAACTGTTGGGCCAACCATGCTTTCAGAGATGATAATGCTCCAATATCATTTCCAATGAGTAGAATATCATCCACATATAGCACGAGGAAAATTACAATTTTCTCCTGTATCTTCTTATCGACACAGGGTTCGTCAAAGTTCTGATCAAAACCATATGTCTTAATCACTTCGTCGAATCTCTTGTTCCAAGATCTTGATGCTTGCTTCAACCCATAAAAATGGATGCTGAAGCTTGCAAACTTTGTCTTCATTACAAGGTTCTGTGAATCTGTCTGGTTGCATCATATAGATACATTCCTCAAGATGGCCATTCAAAAATGCCGTCTTGACATCCATCTGCCACACCTCATAATCAAAATGAGCTGCAATGGATAAAAGAATTCGGATAGACTTAAGCATAGCCACAGGCGAAAATGTCTCCTCGTAATCGATGCCTTCTTGTTGGGTGAAACCCTTAGCCACTAGCCTTACTTTAAAAGTTTCCACTTTCCCATCTGCTCCTCTCTTTCTCTTATAAACCCACTTTCACCCGATGGGGTTTGGTGCATCTACAAGTTTCCAGACCTAATTGGAATGCATAGAATCCATTTCAGTATTCATAGCTTGATGCCATAAATCTGCATCCACATCATTCATGGCCTTCTTATATGAAGTCGGGTCATCAACTTGTGTTGTGGAGATGCCTGATTGGACTCTCCAACTAACAAGTACCTAGAAGGTGGTCTGATAACCCTCTGACTTTGTCTAAGGACGGCGGATCCTGGACCGTGGCATCGTTTGGAATTGTAACGTTTGTATCAATGTTGGTATCACCAGTAGGTGGTTCCATTACCTCCTCAATACCTTCAACTTTTACTTGATCTATAGGATTGGATGACTCATCTCTCCATCTCAAAACACATTGTTTAGGTATATCTGACACCAAAAGTTGTCTGTCATGAGATTGTGTTTCAGGAATCGATGAGGTGGAATTGCTTCCATTCATTTCTTCCAACACAGCCTTGCTTTTGGACTAACGTTCATTAATATATTTATCCTCTAGGAAAGTGGCATTTGTGCTAACAAAGGCTTTCCTATCGAGAGAACTATAAAAATAATATCCCCTGGTACCTTTAGAGTATCCCACAAACGGGCATATCTCTGATCTAGACTCCAACTTCTCTATCTTCCCTTTCAGCACATGAGCCGGACATCCCCAAATTCGAATATGACGTAAGTTAGGCTTGCACTCATTCCATAATTCCAGGGGAGTCTTGGGAACTGACTTAGAATGAACTG
Source organism: Olea europaea var. sylvestris (assembly GCF_002742605.1). Lineage (NCBI taxonomy): Eukaryota > Viridiplantae > Streptophyta > Magnoliopsida > Lamiales > Oleaceae > Olea > Olea europaea. The sequence goes on along the minus strand of NW_019243344.1, from coordinate 40,937 downwards.
AGTTAAGAACATATGCTGTTGTTTCCAGTGCATATCTCCAAAATGAGGTAGGTAGAGTTGCGAAACTCATCATTGATCTAACCATGTCTAACAATGTCCTGTTTCTCCTTTCTGAAATGCCATTCTATTGGGGTGTACCCGGCACACTCGGTTGAGAAACAATACTATTTTCTGTCAAGTAGTCCTTAAATTCTCCCGAGAGATATTCGCCACCTCGATCTGATCGAAGTATCTTAATACTCTTACCCAAATGTTTCTCAACCTCGGCCCGATACTCTTTGAATTTTTCAAAAGTATCTGACTTTCGAGTCATTAGGTAGATGTATCCGAATCTAGAGTAATCATCGGTAAAAGTAATAAAATACTCATAACCCCCTCTCGCAGGTGTATTCTAATACTTCTTTGGCTCTATGTCCTTTTGCTAGAAAGGATCTCTTAGTTATTTTACCCTCCAAACAAGAATCACAAACTAGCAATGATTCGACCTTAAGTGTGTTAAGTGGACCATCTCTAACCAATCTTTGTATCCTGTTAAGGTTAATATGTCCAAGTCTAAGATGTCATAAATAAGTATCACTAGTATGGTTAGACATACGTTCATGGTTTACAGAAGTAACATTTATTTCATTTGTGGCACAATTTAAAATATAAAGACCATTGACCAAATGTCCAGCACAAATAGGAGCTTTATTCTTTAAAATATAAAGCGCATCATGTGCAGAGTTTACAGAATAACCTTGTCCTATTAAACAAGAAACAGAAATCAAATTTCGCTTCATCCGCAGAACATAATAACAGTCTTTAAGAATTAAACGCCTAACACTGTTGAAATAAAAGTAAACTACTCCTACTGCTCTTGCTGAAACTATAGCTCCTGTGCCGACAATAATTTTAAACTGGCCCTCATCGAGTCTTCTGCTCTCCTGAAGCACCTGCATAGAAATGCATATATGATTAGTGGCTCCAAAGTCTACAACCCAGGAATTTGTAGAATCAACCACCGAACATAACTCAGCAATAAAAAACTCACCAACACCCAGCTTTTTAGCTAGTGCATCAAGGTAGTCTTTCTTCCAGTGTCCTTTGTGACCACTGTGGAAACACATGCCTTTCGGTGTTCCATCTGATTTGGACTTTTTGTTGCTTCCTGGCTTTTTATTAGATCTCTTCCTCTTCTTTCCAATTCCGTCTTTCGGCTTGGAGCCAAAGGAGCTAGCAATTGCAACATGAGCATGGCCACCCTTACCCTTGAGACCACTTTCCACATTTTACAACTCAGTTAGTGACATATTCATCTTGTGCAAGTGATAGTCCACAGTAAACTGTGAAAACATATCAGATAAAGAATTCAATACCATATCAACTTGAGTTTCCTGATCAATAGTTGTACCTAGATTCTTCGCCACGTTGAAGTGTATCATAGTCAACATATAATCCTTCACAAGCATTCCGGGTTTCATGCAGATGTTTTGTAAGGTACAAATGGCCTCAAAGCGAGCCCTCCTACTTTGATGTCCAAACATGCCCTTCAGGCTTTCTAGTTTGTTATAAGAGGTCTCCTGATTTTCAAGCTTTTGCTGTAACACGTTTGACATGGATGTCAAAATGTAACAGCGAGCCATCTTGTCAGCAGCGATCCACTTATCATACACAGTCCTCTTGGACTTGCCTGTAGTCTCAGTAGGTTCCTCAGGACATTCTTCTTCGAACACAAAATCAAGTTTTTCGACAATAAGCACAAACATCAAATTATGTTTCCAATCCATATAATTATCCCCGGCAAGTTGATTTTGTTTTAGAATAACGGAAAAAGCACTGAGAGACATTTTGCTGAAACATAACAATTTATCTCATATTAAAAATTGAGCAGGGAAATGACAATTTAGCATATGATGCATAAATGCATGTGTAGATCCATCTAACTACAATAATGTAACGATGACTTGATCCATGTGATCTAACATGCCTCTCTATAGGAAATGTCAATGTGTCCACTAATCAAGCTAAGACCCTCCCACTAAATAAAAAATATTTGACAACAAATGTCTATATTAAGTCTACTATCGTTTTATTTGGTCACCAAAATTATAGACGAGAACCTCTATAAAAGGTTCATAGATAATTTCGATTTGAGTAAACAACATTTGTCTCAATCTCTAAACAATTGAAAATAATTTCGTCATCTATATGATGATCACAAATTATATTCTATTTAAACGATTTTATCATAAAGAAATACAATCAAACAACTTGAACCACACGACCCTCCTATAGGGAGTCCGTTGCACTACCGGTACGAGGCAAGAGCGTTACTTTGCTTGTAAATTGACCAAAGGAGACCATGGTTTTTTATTTAAATAAACACTCATCCCTACTCAATCTTTTCAAATAATGGATTTTAATTGAAACAATTACCAACTGTTTATATTAATTAAATTAATATACAATTCAATTATTACGATTTTTCTATTCAGAAAAATTTAATTTAAATTAAATTAATCAAAGAAAAATACGTGTTTAATGTTATGCATCATATTCATAGTAACACGAGCGATGACATAAATAAATCTATATATCATGATATCAAGAATGACAATATTTCAAATAATAATTTAAAGTATTCATAAAGCGATAAAAATAACAATTATTTGTAGTCCTAAAAGACTCAAGAAATAAATTAAAAACTAATTGGATCTAAACCCAATATTTAATCTAAAACTTCAACCCAAAAATTTCAAGGATCCAATAGTAGCTCTCCAATAACAATGAAGGTCTTTGCCACTATACCTTTGAAAATTAATTTCGAAAAAAAAATATATATATATATATATATATATATATATATATATATATATATACAAAAATTGTCTGACAAACTATCTGCCGGACAGACAGATTTAACTGTCTGTCTGCGTTAATTTTTTTTTTTAAATAAAAATCTTTGAATTCTTTGTCCTTTGTCTTCAAGTTTTCTTCTTCAATTTTCAATCAACTTACAAGATAAAAAAAAAAAAATTACAAAAACTTTGCTTGTAAATTGACCAAAGGAGACCATGGTTTTTTATTTAAATAAACACTCATCCCTACTCAATCTTTTCAAATAATGGATTTTAATTGAAACAATTACCAACTGTTTATATTAATTAAATTAATATACAATTCAATTATTACGATTTTTCTATTCAGAAAAATTTAATTTAAATTAAATTAATCAAAGAAAAATACGTGTTTAATGTTATGCATCATATTCATAGTAACACGAGCGATGACATAAATAAATCTATATATCATGATATCAAGAATGACAATATTTCAAATAATAATTTAAAGTATTCATAAAGCGATAAAAATAACAATTATTTGTAGTCCTAAAAGACTCAAGAAATAAATTAAAAACTAATTGGATCTAAACCCAATATTTAATCTAAAACTTCAACCCAAAAATTTCAAGGATCCAATAGTAGCTCTCCAATAACAATGAAGGTCTTTGCCACTATACCTTTGAAAATTAATTTCGAAAAAAAAATATATATATATATATATATATATATATATATATATATATATACAAAAATTGTCTGACAAACTATCTGCCGGACAGACAGATTTAACTGTCTGTCTGCGTTAATTTTTTTTTTTAAATAAAAATCTTTGAATTCTTTGTCCTTTGTCTTCAAGTTTTCTTCTTCAATTTTCAATCAACTTACAAGATAAAAAAAAAAAAATTACAAGAATTACATAAATTCCTATGTCCCTTAAGCTCACAAATTTTGAATCTAATTGTAAAGAAAATTAAATCAAGATGATGGAGTCGTAATCCACCTATCTTGTTACAGACTCGAAATAACAAATTACATCAAAGACTAGCCACAAATAATTGGCTCGCAGTTTAAAATAATCCAATTATTCAATCAATATATAAAATTTTTTTAGATATCACTCGACTAGAACATGCAATCAAGATTCAAAAATAACAAGCACGTGAACGATCTAGATTGCTATGATACCAGTTGTTGGAATGTGGAAGCGAAATTAATCAGAAATTAAAATTTTCTTTAAGTCAATAAATAAGATCGTCTAGATATTCACGAGTATGTTATAATAAAATTAAAGGATTCGAAATTTTACCTAAGTTTAATGTCAATCTTGAAATAATTCTGATCCGTGAACTTCCGTCTCCTTTAATTGTAAGAATTTTGGTGCTTCAAACCTTCAAACCTTCTATGGTATTTTCCAATGCAAAGACTACACCGGAGTGTGGGCATCTTCTTTCAATTAATTCAGAAACTAATTCTTGAATATCGGACTACAAGAAAATAATATATTTCTTTCTCTTTTTCTCTCTACAAATTTAAATCTTATGAAATTATGAATATTGTAGTATTTTTCTATCCACCTAGTCTCTATTTATAGAATAAAAGATGATAGAATTTTAGTACAAATATAACTCCACATTCAAATAAGAGCTCTAATTAAAACTCAAGTAGTTCTAATTTAACTCCAATTCTAATTAGTTTAAATATAATTGCATGTAAGTCCTAAAACTTTAATTACAAATACAATTAAGTTTATAACTTTCATAGTAATTACAACCAAGTACAAAACTTTATTGTAATTACAATTAAACCCAAAATCATTATAATTACCGTAATTAAGTTCCAATACTTTATGGAACTACCAAAGGGACCTGATCGAACATATATTTTCCAAGCTCCAATAATTAGATCCTGTTTAGTCGACCCTAGACCACCCAATCTAATTATTAGTCTTTGTTTTTTCCACTAAAGGCAAAAGACTGAACTCTTGAAATATATAAAATAACAGAAGCCAATAAATCTGTAATTTCTCTAACATTTTGTATATATATTTTATCCCCATCCGAGATCCGATAATTAAGTACGAGCATAAATGACCGTTTTGTCCCTCTAATTATTCTCACTAACTTAGATTTCATTTTCTTCAACGTTCCTGTGAACAAATCACAGACATCAAAGTTTAGCCGTCGCTAAACACTGAACTCAAATTTTAACCGTTCAACAGAAAATACTCAAGTAGTCAGTCTACCCATTTTCAGGGTGACGGTTCCCGACATGAATTCATGTTCTCTACTCCGCTCAATCCCAAGTTTCAAATTGATCTCACTCATTGATGAATCAAAAAACAATTAAAATTGTGAAACGATATACATAATCCTGTCAAAGGATTTAGATGAAATACACAGAGGTCAAGTGAAATTTAATTTTCCACACGATCATGCTATAGAATTAAATTCGACACGTGATCCGTCTCATACACTCCAAGTGCACTAATGTCACTTTCAACTATTTCTATGATAAAGACAAATCACAAACCTAAATAGTGAATCGATCAATATTACAACCTTCCAATACAATGTGACATTGGTTGTGAACAAATTATTTATGACCAAAATATAAGTTATGTCATACTGTACTTCTCAACGTAAGTACCCAACTTATATTATCACAAGTGATCACAGGCACTTTAATTTCGCATGCTCAATAAATAATACAATAAATAAAGTAAACATAATTTTATACAATATAAAAATTATTATTGTTATTTTTATATTAGCAAAACTATACTATAGGGCACACAACCCAACAGTTTATACACTCATGGCAAAAGAAGTTGAAATCAATTTAACAATTTTTACTATAGAGTCTAAATAATTTACTCTTACAATAGAGTCATTCATGCCCATTCTTGTAAGATCATCAATTAGTCGTCTCTCTGAAATATGGCTTCCAATCCCCATTCTTCTCTTTATTTGGGTTTCTGGTTGCTGTACATCATTAAGGAATTAGAAGAGTATACATCATGATAAACAAGTTAATGAGAATCAAAACTTCTAGAAGAAGTTGGGTTGCTTGAGTCGGACCTTTATCTCATTTGCCATCTTGGGAGTAAGATTTATATGTTGATTAATTCCAGAACGTGCTGCTTAGATTGTAGAGTTATTGAAAAGCCTGATGGCTTCCACGACACGGTTATCATTCGCGACGTGATATCTAAATCATAAAGAAGAATTAAGTAAAAAGTTTAAATTATCAAACAGGTAATGCGTACAAATATCTCCATTACCCCTTGCAGATAAATACAGATGCGAGAACACAAAATACAATGGAAAAAAGAAATTAACTGTATGTTCCAGGTTTATCAACAGGGATTATAACTCACACAGAACATAGTATTAAGTAGCAAATTCTAGAGGATGATAGCATGATGATATTGTGAGAATATGGTTCTCTTAACTCCATTAGACTTAAGTGCTATTTGTGTAATTCACATGGATTGTGCTTGTCTAGTTTTATTATGAACCATTGGATGGGATCGATGGCCGGGATTTAATCTATGTGAGATATTTTTGCTGCCTTGTCTTGGGGGAGAAGCTTTGACTAGATGGTTACCACAAAAAGGCTTCCCCCACGTTTTGGCAGGACAGGTCTTTTCTCTCTTCTCTAGTCGACCACTCTCTCCATTTTTGCACCTTCTGGTGAGCTTCTTCTTGAGAGTCCCTTGAGATAACTTAGGCCTAGAATAGTGGCTAAGTATAGGTGAACTTTCTCAAAGCTTGGTAGAAGGTTAAGGGTGCGTTGGTGGCAGTTTCTAGCGACGTTCTTTGCCGGTTTCTCTCTCTCTCTCTCTCTTTGGAAGGTGATTTGCATGACATGGGAGCTGTTCCTGAGCCTATAAATCAGCCATAAGGAAGAGGAGAAGTTGTTGTCCATTTCGGCCGAGATTGGGTTGTGTTTTTCCATTTTATATTCCTTGATTTTGTCTTGAAATCTTTTATTGATTGATGTTTATTGTTTGATTGAACTCCAAGGATCCCAACAGATATTATTAGCTGGGAGTTTATCCTAAGCTGAGTTGCACCAAATAAATGCTTTGCAGTGCACATTGCTTGGCCACTGGAGCTATTACTAAACGTGCAGTGGATAAATGACCATCTACCATATTTCATAATCGACGTCCCCCTTCAATTTCAAGAATGCACAGGAAAATAGTCCAACCCAATATCCCACAAAAATGCAACCATACAACTTAAATAATTGCTACAACTGAAATGGGACCAATGATTCAACAAATAGAACATAGTAAGTATGAGGTCAAAGTTCTTGACAAAGGCAATTCCAACTTTTGATTTACACAAAGAAACTTTGCTTTGCAATGCATAGTTGGATTACAATTAAGTGTTCCTCAATTTGATGGCATCCAGACACATTTCATATCCACAACTTTAGCAGTAACATGACAGCAAGCATTTTGAGACATTGTCCATACCATCAGTAAAAACACAATGTAAAAAGTCTGTTCTTGGAATTTCCTTTTCTATCGGATGTTGCAAAGATTGGCGATAAACGTCCAAAACATAAATTTCAGGATACTATGTTGTCTTTCTTTTCAAAACATAATTTACTATCTTGTCTGAAACCCAAAGTAAAACTCCAGCATTTTTGTTCCTCTTAAGCCTATCGTTCACCTATGGTTTAAAAAGCACAGACTAATAGAGAAACAAATCTCTGCTCAATATAAACTGTACGAGAAATGAACATCTAAAAATTAGTCAGAAATAATATTTTGAAGTCAAGTTGGGTGTTGGAATGATATGAGCATTGCAACTTTAATTCCACCTATGATGTCTAAAAGCAAAACAAGGAAGAAAAGGAATCATATTTAATCAAAAGATTTTCTACATCAACTTACAGTCTCATTCTGGCAAGTGCTTCACTCAATCTCACAATAGCTTCCAGCTGCTTAACTGTAATTGGTATTGCAGTTGCCTCCCCAGTTTCATTTGCTTGCCGTCTCATATCCTACAAGTATCAAAGGCAAGAGCTATTAGAGTTTATTTAGTTTCCAAAATAGAATCCAGACAAATCACGTAATGATATTAGGGGCTTTTCATTTCAATTGTACATATTTTCTTTCCTTTCTTTGGACCTCTGTAATACTATAAAAGGATGTAATACATACGTGAAAATTATTTAGCAAACAATTGTCATGGTATCAGAGCCCTAACCTCTGTCAATTCTTGATCCCGTAATCTGCGACATCTGTTGTCGCATCTAGGTTCTGCTCGCGATCATCAGGGTTCGATAATTAGCTCTGCCTCTTGGTTAATCCTCTATTCATCTCAGTCAGTTGCAATTGTAGTCACCGGTTGTCTTCTTCAGGGTAGAACAAAGTTGTTGTCTCGTCTTCGGTGGGTCTTGAGTTCGATACTAGCCGGAACAATCAATTTTTTTTACGTTTTTGTGAGTGTGGCCGGATTTCCTCTTCTTCCGTCGGTGTGTGATTTTGGGTGGTCGGAGCTCGTCTTCTCCTGCAGTGGGTGAGCTCGCGTCGTTGAGTTGTACTTCAATTCCATTCGTAAGTTGTTTTGAATTTTTTTCTTCCAGTGGACTATGTTGGGTTTGAGCTATTGGGCTTGGGCTGATTGAATTTACTTGGTAGTTTTTGAGCTGCTACTGATTAGGCTGAGTTATTTGAGGAAAATTGATTTTGTTAAGTCGTGATTAATTTATTTGATAGAGGTAAAAAATTATTCATCATGTCAACTGAGAAAATTGATTCCATGTGCATTCGCTTTAACGGCAAGAACTACACTTCTTAGGCATTTTACTTTCAGCTGTTGGTTGAAGGGAAAGGGGATCTGTGGGGACATATTGATGGAAGTCTCCCACCTCCTAATCAAGAGAAAGGTAAAGAGAAGTACCTCGCTTGGAAAACCAAGGACTCTAGAATTATGGCTTGGGTAATTGGATACGCCGATGTTCAGTTTGTTCCTAACCTCAGGCCTTAAAAGTCTGCTCGTGCTATGTGGAAATTTTTAAAGAAAGTCTATACTCAAAGCAACAACGCTCGACGACTTCAGTTGGAATTTGAATTGGCAAATTTTTCTCAGGACTCTCGCTCCATTGAAGAGTTTTATTTTGGATTCTCTAATCTTTGGGCTGAATACACAGATATCATTTATGCTTCAGTTTCTCCTGACAATCTCGAAGCTGTACAAGCTGTGCATGAAGTCGCCAAGCGAGATCAGTTTCTCATGAAATTGCAATTTGAATTTGAATCTATCTGATCTAGTCTTATGAATCACGAATCTCTTCCAATGTTGGATGGCTGTTTGGATGAGTTATTAAGGGAAGAGCAACGACTTATAACTCGTGCCTCTTTGGAGCAATAGCAGAATCAAGTAGCACCGGTTCTTGTTGCATATGCTGCTCAACGAAAATTCAGATCTCGGGATACGTCCAATGTGCAGTGTTACAGCTGTAAAGGGTTTGGTCACATTGCTCTTCAGTGTCCTAAAAAGGTATACAATTACTGTAAAAAGACTAGTCATGTGATTAAAGAATGTCCTATTCTCCCTCCACGCAAGACTGAATCAAGTTATGCTGCTATTGCCACGTTAGCCGGTAGTTCTGCTACGCCAGTTGCTACTACTCAAGTTCTAGCCTCTCCTAGTCTTACCCAAAATTCCATCACTCCTGAGATGATCCAACAAATGGTTATATCTACTTTATCTGCCTTAGGAGTCTCGGGTAATCCATCAACTGATACTTCTTCTTGGTTATTAGACTCTGGTGCTTCTAATCATATGACTCATAATCCTTTATTACTTGGTAACCTTAGACCATATACTGGACCTCTGATGGTAACATACTTCCTATTTCAGCCATAGGTGATTTATCACTAGATTTACGTAATGTGCTAGTTTCTCCTCATTTATCTACTAATCTCATATTCGTTGGTCAACTTGTTGATAACAATTGCACTATCTCTTTTTCTTCATCTAGTTGTCATGTGCAGAATCAGGTGTCCGGGAGAATGATCATGAGGGGGTCTACGAAGGGACGTCTCTTTTCTATTTCACCAAAGTCTGTTTCGTTTTTTCCTATTGTTTGTAATTCTGCTACTTTTGATATTTATGATTGGCATAAAAAATTGGGACATCCCAATTCTAATGTGTTACGATAGTTGTTAAACTCTGATTTGCTTGGTAATAAGAATTCTGCTTCAGTTTCATTTATTTCTCTTGATTGTGCTTCATGTAAACTTGCTAAAAATAAAATTTTGTCGTTTCCTTCTCATGGTTCTCATGCTTCACATATTTTCGATATTGTTCATAGTGATATCTGGGATATTACACCTGTGGCTTCTCATACTCAAAATAAATATTGTGTTACCTTTATTGATGACTATACTCGCTTCACGTGGATTTATTTTCTTCATGCAAAAAGTGAAGTTTTCTCTACCTTTCAATCTTTCCTTGCTCTCGTTAACAATCAATTTTCATCCTCAATTAAGATCTTACGATCCGATTCCGGAGGCGAATATATGTTTAATGCATTCCAATCCTTCTTACAAACCAAATGTATTATTTTTCAGCAATCTTGTCCTTTTACTCCTCAACAAAACGGAGTTACAGAATGCAAGAATCGTCATCTTCTTGATATTGTTAGAGCTCTCCTGATTGAGTCTTCTGTCCCCTCTCAATTTTGGTGTGAAGCTCTGTCTACATTTGTTCATCTCATAAATCGATTACCTTCTCATACTCTTGATAAAGTTTTGCTATTTTATAAACTCTTCGATCATCACCCTACATATTCTCATCTTCATCCCTTTGGTTGTGTTTGTTTTGTTCACTTGCCACAACATGAAAGGACAAAACTCACGTCTCAATCTATCAAATGTGCATTTCTCGGATATGGTGGGACTCAAAAAGGGTATGTTTGCTATGATCCTACGACACGCCACATTAGGATTTCTCATAATGTTGTTTTCTTTGAAAAGCAATCTTTCTTCCCTTCAGCACTTAGTGTTTGTTCCCCCGAACTCTCTATCTTGCCTAATTTCTCTATAGAATCCTCTTGATACAAGCCAGGTCTTGTTTACACCCGAAGACATGTTGCACCAATCACTGGTCCTCTTATTGAGACAACTGCCTTCTCGAACCTCCCTGATCCTCCATTTTCGACATCAGATCCTACACCAGATGATCTTCCACCACCAGCCCTCTTCGCCGCATTTCTCGTGTTTCTCGACCACCAGATAGGTATGATTTTCCCTCCCATAGCTCTATGATTGCTACCTTAACTCAATTTACATTCTTTCCTCCTATAGACAGGCTATAGAACAAGAGTGTTGGCAACAGGCAATAAATGCAGAACTTGAGGCTCTTGAGGGCAACCAAACTTAGGATGTTGTACCTTGTCCACAGGGTGTGAAACCTATTGGAATTAAATGGGTATATTCAGTTAAGCTTCGTTCTGATGGCTCTCTTGAGCGCTATAAGGCTCGACTGGTTGCCCTAGGTAACCGTCAAAAGTATGGCATCTATTATGATGAGACATTTGCTCTTGTTGCTAAGATGACTACTGTTCGCCTATTGCTATCTCTTGCCGCTTCTTAGTCTTGGTCTCTATATCAAATGGATGTAAAGAACGCATTCTTACATGGGGATCTTAAAGAAGATATTTACATGAAGCTTCCATCCAGTATGCCTCTTTTCTCAGCTGACTCTGTATGTAAACTAAAACGTTCTTTATGTGGTCTTAAGGAGGCCCCCCGAGCATGGTTTGACAAGTTTCGTCGCACTCTCTTGGATTTCTCCTTTACTCAAAGTCGGTATGATGCATCCTTGTTTCTTCAAAGGAGTATTGTGGCATTATTCTCTTGTTGGTCTATGTGGACGATATTATTATTTCTGGATCCGATCATGCACTAATTCAGAAGCTTCAGGAGCATCTACACTCAATTTTTCATATGAAAGACCTTGGCCATCTGACTTACTTTCTTGGTTTAGAGGTTTATACTACACCACATGGTATTTTCTTGAATCAACATAAATATATTCATGACTTGATTCGATTAGGTAATTTATCTGACGTCTCTTTTGTTGACACTCCATTGGAGCTTAACGTCAAGTATCGAAAAGATGAAGGCGATGTTATTCCAGAGCCTACTCTTTATCGAAAGTCGGTAGGCAGTAGCACATATCTTACTATTACACATCCGGATATTTCCTTCACAGTCCATACTGTTAGCAAATTTATGGATGCCCCTCGACATCTCCATTTGGTAGCTGTTCGTCGCATTATTCGCTACCCTATTGGGAATCCTCATCGTGGTTTGTTTTTTCCTAGAGGGACGCCTCTTGCTCTTATCACTTATAGCAGTGTTCTAAATAGCGCAAGGCGTGGCTAGACGTTGACCTGAAGCTAAGGGCTAGGTGAGATTAAGCGAGGCAAACGCGTTAAAAAGCGTTTTCTTATTTTAATATTATTTTAAATTTTTAATCAAAAAAATTTATTTAATAATTATAAATAATACATACTAAACATCCAAAATAAATTTATAGAAACTTTTTACATTTTTTTTTTTCAAATTTTTCAACAAAAAGATAAGTTCCAAATTTAAATAAATAGCATAGGAACTTAAAGCATATCCAACTCTTTATCAGACTCAAATTCAATACTATCATCTTCATCTAATTCATCCTCCGTATCGTCTGATACAAAATCCTCCTCGTCAGGCTCCCTTATATCATTCTGAGCATTTCTGTCTCTTGATGAAGGTTGTGTGAGATTTCATTTTCCACCCCATCATACTCCTCATCATCACAACCCTCTACAATCCAAGATTGTGCATTAGTTGCATCACTTGCTAATAGAGTCTCTATTTTGCCCTTCTTCTTCTTCTTGTTTGCCAACCTTGCATTAAATTGGATATAAACAAGATTGTTCATCCTAGTAGTGTCAAGTCTATTCCATTTCTTCAAGTGTATCCAAAAAACAAAAAATAAAAAGATGAAAAAAAAGAAATGTACATTTAATGGAGCAAATCATATTCAAGTAATTATTCATTGCTCATTAGTAAGTAAAATGTAACAACCTAATTAATAGTTACCCCTTCAAAAGAACTCCAATTTCTTTCACAACCGGATGAACTAGTAGTCAAACCAAGTATCGTTTTTACCATGGTCTTCAAATTGGGTGTTTCATTCCCATAAAAATCCCACCAACTCACTAATAAATGAAAGTAAAAAACATGTTATTTCATATTTATATAATCATATATAAATTATTATAAATTATTGATATAAAAGAGAGTAATATGTTAACATACCCGGATTGTAATTTTCATCATTGTTCTCACATGCACTTATTGCAAGCTTCCTTCCAAATGAACCTTCCTTTTGGACATATTTTTGCAACTTAATATTTATCACATGATGTTGCATTTGATCATTAGGAAAGAATTTCTCAACACAAGCAATCAAATTATTTATCATGAATGAATCATACATGGATTCTTGAAGAAATTGAATGGATTCAAAAAATAAGCCGTTGTATGAAGTGAACTATCAAGGCGACCTTTACTTTTAGCATCAATAATGTCCAAGCTTGGCTTATAATCACATTCCCTCTTCAATATTTTTGCAATGTCATCCTTTGCCTTTAGTAGCTCTCCATAAACAAAGCCCATTGAAGGCTTTTCTTCTCCATCAACAAGTCTAAGAACTTTTACTAGTAGAGTGAATACCTTCAAACACAAGTTTATCATATTCCAAAAAACGTTCAGAACAATAATATCAAATGCCTCTTTTCCCTTTTTAGACTTGGACCATTTCGTGTATCCCATTCATTGCTAGTAATCATACTTCTCAACTCTTATTTTTTATCAAGCAAACTTTGCAATGTTAAGAACGAGGATGCAAATCTAATGACTCCTGGCCTAACTATCTCTCTTTTTGTGAACTTTCTCATTAATGCCAAGTCTTGTGATGTGCATAAATGAAAATAGTGAATGATTTTGCCTTGTTAATCACTCCCTTGAAGTTGGGAAGTTTAGATATTCCTTCAAGCATAAGGTTTAAAGTGTGAGTGGCACATGATATCCAAAATATGTTAGGCCTTTGTAATTCTAACAATTTTGCAGCGGCCATATTATTGGAAGCATTGTCAGTTACAACCTGAACCACATTTTCAACCCCAACCTCTTTAATACAATCATTGACATAGTCAAATATATACTGACCTGTATGAGCATCATTTGAAGCTTCCTTTGATGAAATAAATGTGGTCCCCAATTTACAATTCACACACAAATTCATGATGCTTGTTCTTTTTCTATCACTCCAAGCATCCGTCATGATTGAACACCTATTATTTTTCCACTCTTCTTCTTGCTTCTTCAAATTTTCTTTTGTCCTCTCCACCTCTCTCTTCAAAAGTGGGTCCCTTAATTGGTACTGGGAAGGAGGAATGTAACCGGTCCATATTGACCAAGAGCTTCAACAAATAGTTTAAAACTATCATTATCAATGGCATTAAAAGGAATTCCGACTTCATAAACCCATCTTGCTAAATATCAATGAACCTCTAATAACCTTTTCTTAGCTATTGCATCATTCATATTTTGTTGTCTCAATTTCTTATTTGCACTCATAGAAGCATCATTGACATTGATAGACCTTGCAAATTGATCCATAGGTCTCACATTAATAGGCCTTTTCCTAGTCCCTCTTTCAATAATAGCAATTTCCTCTTCTTCCTCACATATAGTAGGCAAAGATATATTCACATCTTCCCTCAACTTAGCATCATTCAATATCTTCTCTGTTTTTTTGGACTTTGTCTCTTGAATCGCTTCAACATACTTAGCTTTTTGTTCTTCACTTGCTTTAAGACATGATGCCACACATTTTCCCTTGATTCCCGCTACGTGAAATTTATGCCTAGAGATTCCTTCCTTACTAACCTTATCACATAATATGCATTTCACATTACTAAAATTGTTTGGATCTGCCAAAATCGCGGTTTCCCATCCAACATCTCCGGAATCCCTTTTGAGTTGACTAGCATTGGATTTAGGTATGGTTGAAGAATCACTTTCTTCCATTCATTCCTAAAAAATAGAAACAATATAAAATTTATAAACATTGGGGGTTCAATGTACTAAAATGAAATAGGGCAAAGATGTACAAAAAATTACAAGCTCTGTAAATGTGAAATACCTCCAGTTTTCTCATTTCCCCTGTTTCTTTAGTACAAAAAGAACACAATTTTCCAAATGATTATATCGATATGAAAAAAGAATTCGTGATACTTTTATGTTTTATCCACCTACCAACCTCATTTGATATGAAAAAAAGAATTCGTAACATTGATATTTGACGCTAAAGAAGACCCTACTGTGGACTCCATTGACTCATTAGCCACAATTCTAGACTTTTAATATAAAATGCCTGGCTTGTCTCTTTCATTTCCTGTACTTTTATCTTTTATACATTCAAATTCCAATATAACCCCCCCCCCCCACTATGGAGACAAGATTAGAAACCCGCTGTCAAAAAGCACAAACAAAAACAACAGGTTCGTCTATTTTCATTTTGGTGTGCTTGACTTACTAACATTACCGTAGAAAGTGGAAATTTTTTGTTGAAGACGAGCAAGCGAGCAGGCACTAGTTGGAAGAGATTGTCCGGATTTTGTAGTCGCCAGTCGGAGAGGTGTTCTTCAATTAGGGCACGAACAGATGAAAGAAATTGGCCCTTTAATTTTTAGTTTAAAAGAAGCGTTAAAAAAAAAAGAAAAAGTGCCTTTGCTGCGCAACTAAGCACACTAAGGCACGAAATTTGCGTTGATCGCTAAATTAGGCGCCTACGCCTTTGCGTGGCGTTTTTGTTGCGCATCGCGCCTAGGCGCGCTTTTTAGAACATGGGCTTATAGTGACGCTGATTGGGCAAGTTGCCTTGATTCTTATCGTTCTACTACTGGATGGTGTATTTTTTTTGGGAGATGCTCTCATTTCTTGGAAATGTAAGAAACAAGATTGTGTTTCTAAGTCCTCCACTGAGACTGAATACCGTGCTATGTCAGCTGTATGTTCCGAGATTATGTGGCTGCGTGGTCTTTTAGCTGAGCTTGGTTTTTCCCAATCACGACTTACACCTCTCCATGGTGACAACACCAATGCTATTCAGATTGCTGCTAATCCTATGTATCATGAACGTACTAAACATATTGAAGTGGATTGTCATTATATTCGAGATGCCTATGATTCCATGATCATCACTCTTCCTCATGTCTCCACTACTCAACAAGTAGCAAATATTTTCACCAAGTCCTTGACTCGCCTCCGTCATAATTTTCTCCTCGGCAAATTGATGCTTGTGGACTCCCCAACATCAATTTGAGGGGGGGTATTAGAGATTATTTAGTTTATTTGGTTTCCAAAATAGAATCTTGACAAATCACATACTAATTTTAGGGGATTTTCATTCCAATTGTACATATTTTCTTTCCTTTCTTTGGACCTCTGTAATACTATAAAAGGATGTAATACATACGTGAAAATTAGTCAGCAAACAATTGTCAAGAGCAACCTATCAAATCAAATTGATACCATTTTGCAGTTACAAGGAACATGGAAATTACAGTTTACAAGGAAAGGCAAACAATATTTGCGAAACGAATGGTATCGTTTTGAACTTGACAGTTAGGCATTTGTTTACCTTTTAAACAAAATTATTTTCTCTGCATCTCATTTTTCCCAACAAAATTCTGTGTCTAGAGTATTCAATTAATCAACAAGACTTCATCTCAACAACAAAATACACATGCAATTTGGGGGGGGGGGGGGGGGGGGAAAAAAAAAAAAAAAAAAAAACCCCGGGGAAAGAAAAACTGAGAGGGGGGGGGGGGGGGGGGGGGGGGAATAAAAATAAAATAAAATAAATCCCTGGGAGAAATATATATAGACCAAAAAAAAGTAGAAAAATGACACAGATGCTCCTCACAATTAGGAGACATAATACACATTTTCATGAAAAAGTTACAGATGCACTTCAAAAGTTTAACATGAATTCCGATAAGTAGCTAACTTCATGTGCAATGCTACTCATCGACCCTAAACTTTGGCAGCATTAGATCAGGTTGAAAGGCCTATGTTTTTAACTCCTTTGATGTTAATTAGAAGTGGTAGAAAAAAATACCTGTCTAATTTTCACATAACTCTGCTGCAACATAGATGCTGCAGATTCTGAGAGACAGGGATGGCATTCAGTTCGACAATAGTGTATATACTTACGCACAGCAACTAAGATACTTCAGTCTGGGAACCACAACCTCAGCAATGCAACTACAAAACACAAACAAAAGGACAGATTTTAAGAAAAAGAACCTCTTCAACCAGTTATCCTCTTTGGAAGTCCTTGTGTCACTTGTGATTGCACTGGCAGAAGCATGAACTTTGATAATGTGGCTAGCAATATTCTGCAAAGGCATAATATCTGAATAAGTTCAGAAAATATATGCAATTTCAACAATATGAAATTGAGTTCTTTTAAAGTGGTACGCTTGCAAACTAAATTCGCATAGTGGAAAATGTGTGTAGTTAACCATGTGGTTTGCTTCCCTTCAGGGTTCCAAACAAATCTTGGAAAAAACACAATATCTAAAGGTGACTAATAATTTTTTACCTTGTCTTGTGTGTATATTCTGATATCTGTCACAATGAAAATTAAATCAAATCTTGAAAGAATTGTGGTCTGCAAGTCAATATTATCTTGTGCAGTCGGAAGAGAAAAGTCTATTAGTTTCTCCAAAATAGAACAAACGGAAATGATGAAGACATGAAAATAACCAGAGAGCAAATACTGATGGACCTTGAGATCATCGTGGTGCCCAGATGAAGGGTTGGCAGCTGCAAGCACTGGGGTCCTTGATTTGAGAACAGTTGTTATCCTGCTTTAGCAATAGAGATGGTTTGCTGCTCCATTGCATCATGAATGGCAACCCTAGACCATGGATATGAACTGTTGAGAATTCTACAAAGAGAACCGTATATACAAACAGGATTATGATGATCGATTTATAATCACCTGTCTTCTGCCCTCGTTTTGTCAAATTCATCAATGCAAACAACAACATCTGCCAAGACCATAGCTCCTCCTTCTAGATAAAACTCCCTCTGTATTACCAAAGTAGAGATCTAAATAAATATCGTGTAGCATAAAATTAGAAAGGCATGCCAACTGAAAAGAATCTCAAGCAACAGATAAACTTACCTAGCTATTATCACGAATCACAGAAGCAGTAAGACCAGCAGCAGATGATCCTTTCCCAGAAGTATATACAGCTACTGGAGCTGTCTTCTCAACAAACTTGAGAAACTTCACGGTAAATTAAAAACTCAGAAATTTGTTTTATATGGTCAATAGGGAAATATATCATTGTCAAAATATCTTCAAACCAATTTTAAAATGCATGAACCAAAATGAAGATTTTTCACAAAAAAGATGGAATATGTGGTAATGCTCAACAAATTAAAAATGTAAGGAAAGTTTAATAACCTGTGATTTGGCTGTGGATGGATCACCCAAGAGCAACACATTGATATCGCCTCTTAGTTTTACACCATTGGGCAATGTCTGCATTCTCAAAAGAGTGAATGTGTAACCAAATGTACTGGAAAAGTAACATCAGTAATAGTAAACAATTAACAATATACCTTCCTTGAACCTCCAAACAAAAGGCAAGCATCAGCCTTCTTCACGTCAGCATGACCAAATATTGAGGGAGCAATTTTGGAGCATACATTTTCATATGCATTACTATCTGATGTGAATTTTTTTAATTCTTCAATCTAAAATAAGTAAAAATATGTCTGTAATAAAATCCTAGGACAAGTGAAAAATGATTTCTGAAACATGCACCTTAAAAAGAAGCAAAATGCAATTACGCAGAAATGAAATTCTTATAATTTTGTACCTCATCTCTAGTGAAGTTGGTTGGACCCGTGAATTAGCCTGAGCAGTTTCTTCTAACCCAACAACCCTTATATAAGGTTGCCTAACTGCAACTGATCCTGTATGGCTGCTCAAAAAAACACGTTGAGTTACAAAGAGATGGATGATACATAGTCCTTAACACTCATCCATTATAAAACTCTTACGATGTTGATGAATTGGCAGCTTGAAAGATGCTATAAATTCCCATAATGGTCAATCTTGTCCCAGGCACAATTGTTTGCACAAGCTGGCGGTCAACAGATAGAAGCATGTTCCTTGGTAACTCCCCTGTAGGGACATCCTTTAATTTCCAAATATCAGTAAAGAGACAAAAGGTTAACAAACCATAACAAGTGAAACTGATATAGTGAACAATAATGGAGATAATGATCATCTCCATTTAGTAGGTAAAGACTCTAACCTCAGGATTTTCCTGCAATTTCAGCGTCTGTTGATCAACATACTTGCTTTTATCTGGAACCACAATCCATGGATCAATTGGGCATGGTTCTTCCCCAGGCCACGAAGTAGGCAATCATTTTACATGTTAAAAAATAAAAAAATAAAAATAAAAAATAAAAACCATAGAAGTTAAAGAGAATGGATTTGCCAACACTTGAGGGACATGATCACAAGAACGTGGCACAACTGCTCCTCCAAGCCCTGGACAGCACAGAACAACCTTTACATTCTTACAGTTTTTGTAGAGTTTATAAAGCAAAAGAAAATAACTTTTATTGATAAAATAAAATTTTACACTCTTTTGGACACACTTTGATTATATGGAGACACTTCTTACTAACACACTACACTACCTCACTATGTCTCTCTTTCTCTACTTATTCTCTTTGCTCTCACTCTCTTCACACGCTTTCATCATGCACCATCCCCTATTTATAGAAGTAGATTGATGGTGACAATTCTTCTACACAAAAATTGATGATTCTAGATAATTCCATTAACTGATTATAAATCATTTTCCTAGAAAAATCTAGAATAATGATAGGCAATATTTTCAAAGAATTCTCTAGATTTTTCTTTGGTTGAGAAGGGATAATAAAGATGGTAAATCCTAGATTAATCTAGAAAATTCTTGCCAAAGTCAGTGATGATTTCTTCAATTTAATAAGTGGAAAAGAGAGACATAGTGAGGTGTTCTAGTGTGTTTGGTTAGTGTCCTTGGTGTGTATCCAAAATTGTGTAAAATTTTATTTCATTAATAAAAATTATTTTCTTTTGGTGTTTAAACTCTTCAAATTGGTATCATAGCAAGGCAGTCGTGGAGGGATTTTTTGAGCTTCTTGAGTTCATGCACAAAAGGAGTTTGTGAAGCTTTTATAAAGCTTGCTTGATTACGAGAAGGTAAATCAAGTCATGATGGGCGACCTACAAGTGGTAGGCGGTATAAAAAAGCTCAACAATCATAATTACACTACTTGGCAAACTTGCATGGAGTCGTATCTCCAAGGATAAGACATGTGGAAAGTAGTTAGCAGAAGTGATGTGACGTCGTCAGAAAAGGCCGGAGCTCTAAAGAAGTGGAGAATCAAAGTTGGTAAGGCTTTGTTTGTTATAAAGACAACAATTGAAGAAGAATTGTTGGAGCATATAAGAGAAAAGATTACACCAAAGGATGCATGGGATGCATGGGACACTTTGACCTCACTATTCTCAAAGAAAAATGACTTAAGGCTGCAGTTTCTGGAGAACGAGCTTCTCTCAATCACTTAATGAGAATTAACCGTAAGTCAATACTTTAATAAAGTTAAATCTCTCTGTCGTGAATTTCAGAGTTAGATGCTTCAAGTAAAATTTCGGAGTCTCGAATGAGAAGAATAATTATACATGAATTGAGACCTGAATTTAGAAATTTTATCACTGCAATATAAGGTTGGCCCGAGCAACCTTGATTAGTTAATCTAAAAAGTTTGTTGGCCGACCAAGAAGCATTAACTAGGCAAATGTTAGGGGTCTCAATAAAGAAAGAGGAGGAAGAAGCACTATATAGCTATAAAAGAAGATGTTGGCCCAGTCAACAAAATAATAAAGAATTAAAAGAAGGTAAATTTGAAGGATGGATTGAAGGAAGTTACCAGATAAGGGGAGCTGAACAAAGTCATGTCAAGAGAGGTCAGTCATCCAAGAGATTTCAATGAAATAATGACACTTGTTTCGGATGTGGCAAATGAGGACATTACGCTAGAAATTGTTGGTTTAAAAAGGAGCTAGCAGAAGGCAATATAGCAACCACCAACGAGCAAAAGAAATACAATAGTAAAGAAGAATGGGATGTGGAGGCAACCACAGCAACAATTGAGCAGGGTCGAGAAAAGAAATGAAATTCAAACTTAAAGGATAAACCAGTGTTGGTGGTAATCTTGCCTAATCAATTGGATTGTGAAGATGATTTGATTGATGATTCCGGAGAAGATGATTGGAACGATGACTCAGAAGATGGCATCGTAGTTAATAAAGAGATTTTAGAGTAGACGAGAAGAAGAAGAAAAAGGTTAAAATAAAAAGTCGATGCTGAAGGGGAGAATTGAAAAAATCATCACCGACTTTGGCATGAATTTTCTAGATTCATCTAGGATTTACCATCTTTATTATCCCTTCTCAACCAATGAAAAATCTAGAAAATACTTTGAAGATATTGTCTATCACCATTCTAGATTTCTCTAAGAAAATGACTTATAATCAATTAATGGAATTATCTAGAATCATCAACTTTTGGGTAGAAGAATTGTCACCACCAACTTACCTCTATAAATAGAGGATGGTGCATGATGAGAGAAAGTGTGTGAAGAGAATAAGAGCAAATAGAATAAGTGAAAAAGAGAGACATAATGAGGTGTTCTATTGTCTTTGGTTAGTGTCTTTGGTGTGTGTCCAAAATTGTGTAAAATTTTATTTCATTAATAAAAATTATTTTCTTTTGGTGTTTAAACTCTTCAGTTTTTACACAACAATGTCACATATTTTGCCTTTGCCTTGGTCCTAGATGCAGCAATGACAATTCCAGATATCTTAACCAACTTGGAAATATATTGTGCCTGCATGTCAATTTACAAGTTTTAGACAAAAGATTAATAGTTTCAATAAAAATCCACATTCCAAAATATTTAAAAGCATTTGACTAAAGTAAAATCCACTAACCCCTAGCGAACACATTGAGACAGAATCCTGGTCTGACCTCAGCAATATATGCACCTCGCCAGTCTCTGGCTCTTCCATTTCCCCAGCCTCTCCAGATACCCTTGATCTCAAACTTGCCAGAACTACTGCTACTGCATTTTCAAGCTAGTGTACATTCCGGAACAAAAGGAGAGGAAATAAAAATGAGTACATTAATCATGTAAATTCTAAAACAATGTCTTTGTGTAACTGATGAAATGGGAATGTAATAGATTACGAACACATGTACAAACAAGATATCCATATTTGTGAGTCAGATAGTGTTAGGAAAACGTGGGTCAAAATCAGCTTGCAACTAAAGTGAAATTAAGAAAATTGCAACTAAAAAATGGACATAAATATTTACGTAATTCACCCAATTTAAGCTACGTCAATGGGCAAGTATCGGAGAATTTCACTATAGTAGAAAAATTGCAATAACTTTATACCTATCTACATAGAGATAACAATTAATCTCTCTTTTACTATGAAAACTAAGTAGGAAGCACTCATTTTTCTCTCTCTAATTTTCTCTCTCTAGTCACTTATTTTTTTTTCTCTCTACTTTATATATATATTGTAGTTTGATACTAAATCTAGTGAGTATTGGAGTTTTGGTTGAAGTAATCTTGAAGAGATCAAAATTATGTGCCGGGAAGAAAAGTCATGCCGCTAGTTGGCCACTCGAGTGACGTCTGCATATTTTCTACATAGACTTGTCGCCCTCCTGGTGCTCGAGCAATGAAGCTATCTCCTGCCTACCGCTCACCTATCATTATCAGACCCAAGCATTTTTTTCATTTTGACGCGTTTTTGGAAGAAATTCATCTACGACTTGATTTCTAGGATTTTATATATATAGGTCACGGCTTGTATTGTTCCCATAACATTCATACAACATCTTAAGAACTTTAAATCTTAATTGAGAGTATTGTTGTAAACACAATTACTATTCATTATAGTGAATTTCTCCTCATCTGCCTGTGATTTTTTCCCATCTTTTCACATAAAACTTGGTGTTCTTATTTCGTTTCTTGTTTATTTCATTATTGTCGTTATCTTGTGATATATAAAAGTACAGCTTTTGTACATTTAAGCAAGTTCTTGAAAATATTAGACCCACCATGTAAATGGAAATGATCGTGAGATATTAACTCTCATGTCTCCGTTTAAAATAAACGCACCCACATCTTACAACACTCTTGAGCACCACCATTTTGATTCAGAGACTGGAATTTTCTCTGGCAGGTTAAAGTCTCACCCCAACCACTGAATTATGTGTTTTTGTGTATGTGTATGTGTTTGCGTTAGCATATTTTTTATTCTGGTCATGTTTTAAGCTAAATGATAAGTCAAGATTCAACTAGAGTAACATTAAATAGGTACAGCCATTTAAAGAAATACGAATCAATCATATCAAACAAGTCAAGCTGAAAAGCACCTAATTTGTTCATCGTGAAGGGCTGAATGATATTATAAACCTCAGGCAAGATCCGGCTCTAGTGGTTTACTGTAATACACACAGACACACAATTGTTCGGTTAGGTATACAGTACACTACATGTACATAAGCATTATGGCATCAAGGAGCAGTACCACATGCTGCAAGTTTTGTACTTTTCCCATAGATCAAGAACAAAATAATACTACTATGACTTTATCAATGAATAATAGACAAATACTAACAAGAGGTAGGTAGTCGGTAGGTTTCTGTCGGAGAAGTTGGGGCAGGGTTTGGTCCGAGTCGTAGGATGAGATCGGTGAGGTTGATAGGGAGGCACTTGGGATCCCCCACAAGGGCCTCTCTGTAGGGATAAACGTTCGGCTGGGTCATGCATTGAAAATTCCTTATGAATTCTTTGAATTTCTGCAACGCTGCGTGCCGGCTAATCCCATTCGCCTGGTCCCCGGAGGAGGCGCCACCAGGAGGGAATTGCGCCTGGTCGCTGTAGTATATCTCTCCCTCATCCCATCCTGACATCTCTCTCTCTCTCTCTCTCTCTCTCTCTGTGTGAGAAATTCTCTCTGAACAATTTTGTGAGTGAAGAAGAGTTCGAGGGGTCTTTTGAGATTGGGGGCGTGGGTTTGGCGCGAAAGATTTGGCAGGAGACTAGCCATGCGTCATGTGCATGAGGCAAGATTGATTATATGCTTCCTTAAACAGATTAAAATGCATTACAGATCATTAAACTTTCAGAAGAGTTGCATTCTAGTCATCCATCTTCAGTTTCTTGCAATAAAGTCGTCCACTTTCCATTTTCTTGCAAATTTATTTACTTTGTCCACTATCATCAGTCCAATTAAAGTAATATGTCTATCAAAATTGCCAAATTTGCAAGAAAGTTGATGTAGGGTGATTGATTGCACAAAAATAAATATGATTTACATAAATACAACTACTGAAAGTTAGGTTACCCACAGTGCAATTACCCCAAAAACAATTTGTTCTTGTAATCTTGTCTAAGTGAAAATAAAGAAAAGTAAAGAAAAAATGATGAAAAATTAAACACTATTGAAAATGGGAAAATAGATAAGTTTTTGTTAATCAATTAGGTTTCTCAAGACAATGTAAGAACTCGAAATAAGTATGATTATTCTAAATATTGTTATATTTATCGTCTCGAGAGTAAGGATGAAATTATTTATTTCATACAAAATTGAAGTTGAAGACAATTAGACAAAACTCTTAAAGCTAAAATCTGATAGAGAGGAGAATATGCTAGTGAATTTGACCAAATTTGTCTTGATTATTGTATTATTCATAAGGTTACTCCCCCATATTCTTCACAATCAAACTATTTTGGATTTTCATTTAACATGTGGAGGAAGCTCTTCTTACTGTCTATGATATTCTTAATAGAATTTCTAATAATAAAAATGAGTCCCCTTAAAAAATGTGAAAGGCTGGAATACCTTCCCATAAATATCTTAAAGTGTGATGATATTTAGCTAAGGTCTCAATTCTAGCATCTAAGAGAACAAAGATTGGTCAAAAACTATAAATTGTGTTTTTATGGGCTATGCTTTTCATAGTAATGCATACAAATTTTTAATCATTGACTCCAAAAATAATTTTATTAATAAGAACATAATTTTTGAAACTAAAGATGCAGAATTTTTTTTTTAAAACAGATTCCTTAAAAAAATGAATTCGAAGGACCAACTAATTTTGTTAGTACGACTCATATAGTTAGAGATGAGCCTAATGAATTGGAGGAAGCTAAAATTAGGAGAAGTAAAGACGACTATTACTATTTTGAATAATGCTATTTATTATCATAATAATTGAGCATCGGTAACGTGGTAACCCATTATCCCTCACATTTCTCTCTCTTGAGAACACGTCTCCTCCCCTCTCTCTTATAAAAATTGAACTGCTCATTTCCATTATTCTACATAGATTGTTACATCATCGATATTTTATCATCATAATAATAAATAGCATTATTCTATTTTTTGGTCCTGACTTTTTAATCTACTTAATAGAGGACGATTCTAGTACTTTTAGCTTTTGTTTGACAATTAAACTTTTTTCTATATACTCATATTCAATCATATATTTACAGAATAAAATATTTTGCACATAAATCCAAAATTTTTCCTACTTTTTGACAAGATGTTCTCCTAAAAATCACTATTTGAAACTCTTTTTGCCAAATGTATGATTGTCAAACAGGGACTTAGTGAAGCTATGACTTCACCGAACTTTATCTTTTGGAAGGAAGCTATAAGCAGCGAATATGATTTTATTTTATTTGATAATACTTGACAACACCTTTTTCGATCAATTATCAAATGTTTGGTACATAAGATGTGTTATCAAGATGTACACTTTGTGTGTACTAGTTTAATCCATATTGTAAAAGGCCTAGATGTTAAGATATGTAGAATGTAAGAATCTCTTTCTATCATTAAACAAGCTTCTGAGCAATGGTATGAAAAAAATGATATAGTTTTGACATCTACTAATTATGTAATAAATGAAGCAGATAAATATATACAATTGTGGTGTGATCATTTTCTTATACGTCGATGATATATGGATTATAAGAACTAGTTTAGATGTGATTAATAAGATTAAATAATTCCTGAAAAAGCACTTCAAAATGAAAGCTTTGGGTCTTGCTAATGTTATTATATGAATTAAAATAATAAAACATTTCCAATGAATTACTTTACCCAATCTCATTGTGTGAAGAAAGTGCTTAAAAAGTTTAATTAATATATGAACAAACACCTTATGATGCAAGTTCGAATTTGAGAAAACATTCAAATCCTAATATTCCTGCTTTAGAATATACTGGAGTGATTAGTAGTTTCATATATCTCATGTATTGTACAAAACCTGATATAACATATACAATTTGTAGATTTAGCAAGTATACTAATAATTCTAATAGAGAACATTTGGATGCTCTTAGTCTTGAGGTATTTGAAATATACTTTAGATTGGGAATTACATTATTTCAAATTTTTTGCTGTACTTGAGGGACGTTGTGATGCTAATTAGATTTCGAATATTGATAAAAGTAAATCTATAGTGGATATATGTTTACTTTGGCAAGTGGTGATGTATCTAGAAAATCTACTAAGTAAACTTGCATCGATGGAGTTTGAGTTTATAGATTTAGATAAGGCAGGTGAGGAGGCTAAATGGTTAAGGAATTTCTTTATGGATGTTCCTTTTGGTCTAAATAACTTCCAACTATTTCAAGAACTCAAAATTCATCCCACAATAAAAAGTCTAGACATATTCATAGAAAGCACAATACTATACGTCAACTAAGTGTGTCAAAAAGGCTCGATAGCTCGAACGGCTCGTGGCTCGTAGTGATCGAGCCTAGGCTCGGGCCGAGCCCAAAATAAGAGGTCGGCCCGAGCCCGAGCAAGCCCGTGTGGCTCGCCGAGCCACACGGGCCTGCTCGTGTCACGGGCCAAAAATGGCCCGTGACAATAATGCTCGGCCCGAGAAAATAAAAGAACAAACAAAAAAAAATTTTAATTTTTTGAACTGCTGCACGGCAGCAGGTCACAGGCAGCTATAGCTGCCTTTTTTTTCGTATTAGTACACTTACACTATTATCTTTAATCGTATAGATTTTGAAATTCAAATTTGAAAAATAATGCGGGTTTTTTTATCTATAAATACGGGATGATTTTTGAAGTTTTAAATCACTTTGCTATCGATTTTAATTCGCATTATTTCTTTATTATAGATTCAGATTCAATCATTCAAGTTTCAATTTCTTCTTTCTCACTTCTCATATAACAATTAATATATTCAATTTCTTTCATTCTACAGTCTAATATTCAGTATTTTTTATTATACTAGTTATTACGGATTTTACAAGTGATGAAGTTAATCAGTTTGGCGGTAGCTCGAGTACTCCATCTAACTACGATGCATGTGAAAATGTTCCAATTAATTTGGAGGATATTGAAGAGGAAGAAGTTCAAGTACTTGAGACAAAAAGTCAAAAAAAGAATCATCAGACTGTTGGCAACATATGACACGAAAAAAATTTGGTGTTCAAAATGGAGTAGATATTTGGAAAGCATGTTGCAATTACTGTGGCAAAGAACTTAGTTGGAAGCCTGGCTCGAGCACAACGCATTTGAATAGACACTTATTAAGGAGTTGCAAAGCGAAACCAGCCGATCTCGACTCAAAACAGACCGAACTAGTGTTTGGCGGTTCTAATTCTACTCTTTCCACCTTTGTATATTCACAGGAAAGATTTTGTGAAGGAATGGCTGCATAAGTGGCTGCAGCAGAGATGCCGCTTACGATGATAGACTCAATACACTTTACTCGACTCGTGCAGAAATATCTCCAACCCAGGTATTCTTCTTATTCTAGAAATACTCTTCATTCGGATAGCATAAAATTATATAACAAAAGAAAACAAATTACTATTGAAGGTCTAAAAAGTTTTAATAGTGTTATATCGTTTACTTCTGATTTATGGACTGGTTGTAATAGAAAAGGTTATATTGCTGCTACGGCTCATTATATTGATCACTTGTGGCTTCTATATAAAAGAATTATTGTATTCAGATGTGTAGAATTTTCCCATAATGCCATTAACATATACATGATTTTAAAAGATATCATACAGGAATATGGTATACAAGATATGGTTTGAAATTTTACTTTTGATAATGCTGCAGTGAACAAAGTTGTTATTGAAAGATTATTGCTGATCTTAACCCCGTATTTGGAAATTTATTTTTTCATCAACATTGTGTATGTCATATTATTAATTTGATTGTAAAAACTGGATTAGAACATATAAGTTCATCTTTAGATAAAATTAGACAAGCAATAAATTTTATTACTGTGTCACCAGCAAGAAAACAAGCATTTAATAGTTTGTGTGCAGAGTATGGATTACAGGAGAAATCATTTGCCACTAATGTAACACATAGGTGGAACTCTACATATCTTATTTTACATTCGTGTGAAACTTACGATAAAGTGATTTCACTATATTATAATGGTAGGAATACACTCGGACCCGAACATAATTTGGAAGATTGGGAATGGACTATTGCATTTTACGTGAAAAAATTCTTACAGCCTTTTTTCGATGCTACAAAGGAATGTAGCGGTGTTTATTACCCTACATCTTCTCTTGTTTTACAACATTTTTTCTACATTTCACAAGCATTTCATAAATATAGGAATTTGCCACTTTTTGCTGATGTAGTCCGCTCTATGAAGTTAAAATTTTGTAAATATTGGGAAGAGTTGCCTTCTTTATTTCTTTTAGCTTCAGTAATGGACCCTCGACTTAATTTAACTGGCACAAAAACTACTGTAAAGGGGATATCAGATTTTTTGAATATAGAATTATCACACGTGCATATAGAATCTTTTTTATGTGAAATATATAATTATTATGCTGAAAAGGAAGGTCAGCATAGTTCTACTTCCCAAAGTTCTTTTTCAAGAAATATTTCAACAAATCCCGAAAATTTATGGAATTATTTAGACACCAATACAAGTGCTCCTTCATTTAGTTCTAGTTCTAGCTCATCAACATCTAGAGCGATCAATATTAGTGGTACAAATCTTGAAATTCCTTCTGAGTTAGTTAGGTATATGTGCGTGGATGTTCGTAGTGTGTTGCAACCGAACGAATTACAAGAATTTAGTCTTTTAAATTGGCGGAGATGTAACGAAAGGCAATATCCAATTGTATCAAAAATTGCACGTGATCTACTAACACCTCCGGTGTCTACGGTAGCATCGGAGGCTGCATTCAGTTTAGGTGGTCGAATTTTATCAGATGAACGATCAAGACTAAAAGAAGATATATTGGAGGCTTTGATATATTTGAAGGATTGGGAATCTGCAGAATTACGTGTTCAAGAACATGTTGATAGTATAATGGCCGAAAAGTTGCAGCATATCCAAACATAGGATGTTTTTGTAAGTTTTTAAATTAATTATTTTTCCTTAAGAAATATATTTTTTAAATTTATTTGATTCAAGAAAATTGTATACGAAATATTTTATTCGTGTACAATTTTAACTCCGTCTCCGTTGATTGTAGCCGGTTCCAAGCCCGGAAAAAGGAGAAGAGTTGTAATTTGTAACTTTTATTTATTTTGTAATTCGTATAAATTACATAATTTTGAAAGTTGTACTTTTATTTAATTTGTAATTTGTATAAATAATAAATGTTGCAATTTTTAAATTCTTTCAAAAAATTATCATTAAACAATTTCTTTGCTTTCTACTAAACAAGTTGCACCACAACAATTAGCATGTGAAAAAAATGTCATTAAAAATTGCAAAAAAAAATTAAAAAATTAAAAAATCGAGCCGGCCCGAGCCGGCTCGGCTCGGCTCGGCTCGGGCCCAAAAAAAGCCCGCTACGATTTACTCGAGGCGAGCCTGAGCCCAAAATTTCGGGTCGCGAGCCGGCTCGGCTCGGCTCGACTCGTTTACATCCCTAACATCAAATTTTTATGTTCATAGCTATTAAGTATATAAGTAAGTAATAATATGACTTGTTAACCAAATGATTAGCCAAAGAACTAGTTTAGAAAACATTGAGGGAGATGGGGCTAAATCTATTAGAAATTAGATCACCTGTAACGAAACCCGACATTGCAATTGGAGATCCCACGAGCAAAGTTCAACGGGACAATAAAGTTACTAGAGTGATCTGTGGCGGTACTGTATTAAATTTATTCCAAACACACCATATGATATGGTAGTACCAGCTATATTGATCAGAGGATGAGCTAATGCTTATAACGTTTACTATAGCTAATATTCAACGGAGTGTTTAGATATTGTATGCTCTTAATAAAAGCACCTATGTAAGCATTTTGCTTCCTATGAAAATTAATGCTAATTCTCTAGAGAATTCAAAGAAATTGAAAAAGTTCATGATGGAAATGAATAAATCACGAGAACTCAATGATTGTCTTAGAAATCATGTATATGTTATATTTTCTACTATAATTGCAAATCTCATGACACAGTTTGCTCTATAGTTGGCAAACTCGATAGAATATACAAAGACAATGTTCAAATCGAAAAAGACCTAAGCATGTATGATATCTTTCTATAATTAAATTAGATAAAATGCCCAGCGGTAAAAAGTGCCAAATTTATGTGGGAGGTCGATGAAGCAAATATTAAAATACCTATGATTGGGCTTGCTTTAGGTCGGTTATCGGTGTCAATAATTGACGATTACACAATTCGAACAATTTCAAATTCAGCTCAAATAAAAAATGGAAAAGTAAAAAAACATGATTGCCTGCTAATGGAAGGTTTTCTGCGTTCAGTCAATCTATGTAGAGTGAATTGGTCCCTAAAAAACCCTCGAAACGTCTCATTGATTGAATGAAGCCCTTTTACCATGTTCAGCAGAACAGAGTACCGTGGAGGGATTAGCCGCTCTTAATTGTTGTGTTTTTATCATTCATTCATTTAGTGGAGGAAGTGATAACTGAATTGGCTCGCCACTTCTCCCTGGGGGAGTGTTCGGGGCGCAATGGATGACTTCCTTATTTTGGTCCCCTATGCTATCAATAGAATTTAATAGCAGGAGCAGTGATGTGTGCTGAGGAGCTCCTATGCTCGTGCCCCATACCAATGAGTCACAAGCTTTCTATCCTGTTCTATGAACTTAGTACAAGTTTGATCGCTTTGGGCTTTTAGCTTATTTTAATTATTTTCGGGTTTAGCCCCTATTTAACAATCATTATTTTCAAATACTTCTTTTTACATATTCATTTTCAATCACATGTTCACACAAAATATTTTGCACGTAAATTCAAAAATTGTTTCTTATTTTTTGACCACACATTCTCCTAAAAATCACTATTCAAAATATGATTTTCCCCCCCATTTAATGGTTGTTAAACATGGGCTTATTATCGATCAAACTAGTCAGTGCAAAAAATATGAATTGAAATTAGTTATTGGCAAAGATTAAAAAGTTTATGACTGGGCTTTGGCTTTGGGCTTTTGACTTATTTTAATCATGGGAAAATTTCATATCTAAGATAATAAGTATAATCAATTTCAAAGTTAAGAAACAATGTTTAAAATTTCAAAAATCGGACATTAATTAAATTTTATTTATAAAATAATCAATTAAAAATATATGTTAATAACTAAATATATTAAGGTCACAATTTTATATAATTTGGTCACAAATTATCGAATTAAGTGGTCACAAAAGTTTTTTCGTCACAGATTACAAATTTATAAGTCACAAACTTATTTCTGGACCACAAATTTATCAAATTAACGAGTCACAAATTATTTTAAGTCACAAATTATTGGTCACAATTTAATATATTTTTAGGTCACACATTTTTTATTGATATTGGTCACACATTAATCAATTTATTGGTAGCAATCTACCAAATAATTGTGATCACTCATTTGATAGACCACCACCAATAGAACCACCACCTCACGATAGCCGACATCAACACCACCAACTTCATCATCTCAAACAAACAACAAACTGACCACCACAACTACCATCTCCACCATTGCTAAAGACTATTGCCAGCACCGCCATCTACACCATCGATGCATCGACGCCGAACACTATCATCGCTTGCACCATCACTGAACACTATCACCTGCAACACCATGGCCGCCGAAATAAATGGTTATAAACTCTCTCGTCATCATACACCACCACCACCCACAGCTCTGCATCACTACATCCACATCACAACACAATAAATTGTACAAAAAACCATCAGCCATCAAAATGCAGAAAGAAAAGAAGATCGCGATGGAGCAAGAAAGAAGAACGCTCAGCAGCATCAACAGATAGGGCAATGGTGCCGTCAACGGTTCTCTCTGACAAAGGCTTCTTGAGACCACCCCAGCACCGCACCACCGCACCAACCGCACAACATAGCAAAATCGAAGATCGAGAAAGAGAGAAGGGGTGAAATGATTTCAGGGGTTGAGACGGTGGCGCAAGAGAAGAGAGCGACTGTAGGCTTTAGCACAAGAGTGAGGGAGGAGAGGGTGGAATGAATTTAGGGTTTGGAGAATAATTGAATTTGGGTTATGGGGGTGGGTAGGGTG
Source organism: Olea europaea var. sylvestris (assembly GCF_002742605.1). NCBI lineage: Eukaryota > Viridiplantae > Streptophyta > Magnoliopsida > Lamiales > Oleaceae > Olea > Olea europaea. The sequence continues at coordinate 8,358 of NW_019243344.1, read as the reverse complement.
AATTTGTTTAATAATATTATTATTTAAAATTGTATTTATATCTGATTTTTGAAAGAAAATCTTGTAACTCTTAATTATGAATTGTGATCTTGAAAACACTAAGCTCTTGTAAATTCCACTTTAATCATTTTAGAAATTATTATTTGTCAAACTAGTCAGTAAAAAAAATGATAGTTAAAGGTAATTATTGGATAGTTAACTGAAATGATAGTTAAATTATTATTTTGAAAAAAAAACACTAAAATCATTCTTCAAGTTTTATAAATTTCAAAAACTCGTTTTTAAGATTATTTTGCTATTTCGATATATTGTTTTCAAAAAACACACTTGTGATTGCAATGGTCGTTGTATCCTGAAAGTGATTGTTCAAAAAGGTCATTAGGCAATTTCATTTTAGAACATTGTGTCGTCACAAGTTTCAATTTATAAGTTTTCTTTTCTGCATTTTACTATTCAGGAAAAATTATTGCAATTAATTTTTTCTCCAACGGCTTACTAATAAAAACTCAAAAAATATGGTTGGAACATAATATTTAAGAAACACTAAAATTTTGATTAGCTTGGGAAAAATAGGTTCATAAATAAGATCTCTAGTTAAAGTAAAATCAATCCACTTGAAACTCTAGTTGGGATTTGTTGTCCACCCAATTATAAATTGAAATATCGTGAAAAATTAAAATTGATGACAACTTTAATTTTTCATAATGTGTCAATTTACAATTAGATGAACAACAAATTATATAGCAGATCTCAACTTTCGAAACTCTTCTCAAAACTAAAAACCTAATTAAAACGACGCATTTGAAATTACTCAAGCTGTCGGCTTTAAGGTGCAACTGATTAATCTACTGTGTTTAGGGAATTAATGTCATCTAGTACGAATGTTAGGCCATTTGGCATGATTTTTTATTTTGCTTTTTATAGAAGAGTTTTTGGAAGAAATTATCTTAATTTTTGTTTGGAAACTAACTTTCAAAAGAACTCCATATTCCATAAGTATTTTTACAGGATTAGATTAACTTCCTCTAAAAGTTCTCTAACTAAAAGAAGCATTTTCATAAAATTAGTTAAATAGGTCCAAAACCAACTTATAGGCCTCAAAAGCCCTTTTTTACTTTTTTATAAATCATGCCAAATTGACCCTAACTCAGCTTAAACTTAAATGCTTTGCAGTAAACTAAATTCAACCATTTGATAGTAAGCTTCAATTTATTTGGTTTGAACAAAAGCTGTCAGAGTGTCAACTATTTTTAAGATATGAGTACTCTGAAGTTCTATTTTACTCATTCCTTCGAAAATATAAAAGTAGTTCTTGTAAAATAATACAATCTTAGGATCCGTTTGATTGCAAAAATGGAACTTGGGTGGAAAGAAAACGAATTTCAAGGAATTAAATTACCTAGAAATTATTTTACTAGGAATTGTCAATTATTATATTTGATTGGTATAATTTTTCACGTGAAAAATATTGAGATAAAAGTGTTTCTTGATGTTCGTTTGATTTTGTTTTAGATGAAAATTGTCAATTAAAATGATAAAATTTACTAGTATTGGGGATGGAATATGTTTCCATTGTCCAAAAAAGTCAAGAAAATCATCAATCTTTTGATATTTGTTTGTCTTTATTTTACCAGGGAATTGTCAATTAAAGAAAAATATTTTTTTATAATTAGGGATAGAATTTGTTTACATTGCAAAAAAAAGAAAAAAGAAAAAAACTACAGCAGTAGCCTAGAAAATCAAGGAAATGTCTAGGTGGCAAGAAAACCAATTACATGAAAAAAAAAAGCTATTAACACAACCAAAAAGTGGAAGTTGGAATTTGAATTCCACTTTCCATGAAAAATAATGGCATATCAAACAAGCCCTTAATATTGGAAAATATGCTTGCTGTCACCTGGTCAATTCACACTGACATGAACAACTCGCTTCCTTGTGGAGTCATTTTCCTTAATATGCAATCAAGTCAATTTAAACCCTCCATAGGATTAGAATTAGAGTTTTTGAATTCATAAATTTCTGGAAGATTATTGATTTCTAATTTTGCACACGTTACAAGTGAATGACAAGAGGGGAGTGGAGGGATCAACTAAGAATTTCAATTCACTGTCAAAATTGTTAGGTTTGATGACTCAAATGTGTTAGGATTATTGTTGAATTAGAATTTGATCAAGTAGAATCCTAGAAGTTGGTTAGGATTCTTTTAAAGATGTGCGTTAGACTTTTGCTTAGAAATGGAATCTAATTGCATCCAACAAAAAGAAACAAAATCCTGTTAAAATTATGTCTCCTAATTGTAATATATTTTCTTGCCTTTTAGGACTATTTAAGGGTTGACCTATAAATATAAGACTCCTCTGTCAGTTTTATTAGATGTAACAGATAGAAGTCAATTGTTAGATTGCTTTGTATTCTTCATATTGTTGATTCAATAAACATCATTCCTCTGCGTTAATCCTTTTGTTCCTCTTTACAATTTAAACCTTGTTTTCGCGGTGTGATCTTGTTTACTTCAATATTGTCATTACAATTTCGTTCTCTACAATCCTATTTGGAATCAACGTGTGTTATTAGAGCTTCCAGCCCCAACAAGTGGTATCAGAGCTTGGTTCCTTTCGTAGATTGGTTGAGATTTTTCAGGATGGCTGGGTTGGAGTATGATATTCCGCAATTAGATCGCAATACAAGATTTTCTTTGTGCCAAGTAAAGATGAGGAATGTTCTAGCGTAGTTGGATTTGGACGATGAAGTATTTGGTTGGAGCTACATCAAGGGATGGGGGAAGCTCTTGTATCTCAAGGTGGTTGACGAAGAGGTAAATCGAGAGTTAGATTTAGAATGTGACATGTTACTACTGCAAAAGGAAGGAACATATTCGAAAGGATTGCAATATGTTGCAGGCTAAAGGTAATTTAGCTGCAAATCGTGGGTGCAACCTTTGAATTCAGATGAAACCAATGTTGTTAAGAATTGTTCAGATATCAAAGATGTGATGTTGACCATGGTATCTGATGTAGAGTCAGGGCCTGAGAGGAGTGGATTCTTGATTTAACATGTTCGCACCACATGTGTTCCGATATGAATTTATTTAAGACACATGAGGTTGTTCAGCAAGGTGGAGTTGTAATGGGAAATAACCAATTTTGCCATATTGCTGAGATTGGTAGAGTCAGAATGAGATTGCTGGATGGAACATTTAAAAAAATTGATCATGTTTGACATGTTCCTGACCTGAAAAGGAATCTCATTCCACTGAGTACCTTGGATGCAAAAGGGTATAAATTCTCTGGACGAGGTGGAGTCTTAAATGTCCGAAAGAGAGTCGGGATTGTACTGTAGGGACGGAGGAGATCCCAGTTGTACATTTTACAAGGGAGTGCAGAACTTGTTAGGAGACATTTAGATAAGTTTAATACTGCAGTGGAAGTTCAGTTTGGTACAGTACCTTTTGGGTTGGGCTCTGAGTCGATTCAGAACACTGCTAGGGAGAGCTTTGATGATCCAACTTTATCGCCAATTTCAGCGGGTACACTATGTTCGGTTACTGGGGTAGGACTCGTCGAGCGTAAGTACAGTGGTGTCAGTAATGTCTGGGATGCTTTTGAGAATATTGAAGGCGATAGTTCCAGTAAGGGACCTTTTGATCAAGCATCTGGTTTGGTTCTTGTTATAGGGTGTGCCTCGGCCCTGAGTGATCAATATTAATTCCTTGGTGGAATTGGAAACTCTGGGTTTGGGTTCGGGTTCGGGTGTCGGTTGTGGACGCCGGGCAGAGGATGAGTGTTTAATTTATATGGAGTGTTATTGTGTTGAGGAGATTCGGCCAGTTAATTTCGTTGGAGATGATTTGAAATCTAGGAGTTTCATTCGTAACACCGAAATTCGAGTCAAGGTGGAGATTGTTAGGTTTGGTGACTCAAATGTGTTAGAATATTGTTGATTTAGAAGTTGATCGAGTGGAATCCTGAAAATTGGTTAGGAGTCTTTTAAAGATGTGTGTTAGACTTTTACTTGGAAAGGGAATTTAATTGCATCCAACAAAAGGAAACAAAATCTTGTTAAAATTTGGTGTCTTAATTGTAATATATTTTCTTGCCTTTTATGATTCTTCTAGGGTTGGCCTTTAAATACAAGGCTTTCCTGTCAGTTTTATTAGATATAATAGATAGGAGCCAATTGCTAGATTGTTTTGTATTCTCCACATTGTTGATTCAATAAACATCGTTCCTTTGCGTTAATCCTTTTGTTCCTCTTTACAATTTAAACCTTGTTTTCGTGATATGATCTTATTTACTTTAATATTGTCATTACAATTTCGCTCTCTACAAACCGGTTTGGAATCAACATGTGTTATTGGAACTTCCGCGCCCAACAATATGAGGAACGGAATTTTGTAGCATTATAGTATCTCTTTTCACCAAACATCTAAGGTTTTCGTATAACTACCGACCTCTTATTATATCTCGGTATAGAGGATTAGCCAAATAAATCATTTCTAGTAGAGTACATAATAGCTTAAAGTTTTTGCCAAGCTTACTAACAGCGTGTTTGAGATAAAAATCAATCATGACTATGAAGTGAAAAGAAAGAACTGATATGAAGTGTATAAAATTAACTAATTTTATGTGTACCAATAAGTGTGTTTTACAACTTATTAGGTACTTTAACAAGTTAATTATTGATAAAATTGAGTGAATTCCTATTCATAATTGTGTAATTGTAGCTTTTGTAGGCTAAAATCCTAAACTGAAGGAGAAGAAAGCTAAAGAAAGGAAATAGGACCGAAAATGTAAAAAATTAGGATTTGGGACCAAAATGTACAAGTACGAAAATTTTAGAGGCCTAGGATTGCAATTTTCTGGAGGGAGTGATCGAAAAGGAAAGTCAAAATTTTGAGGACCAAAATGTACAAAATAAAAGTTAAAGGACTGGACTTGCAATTACCTAGAGGATCAAAGCTGCAAAAGGAAGAAATGAAATCGGTGTCAACGCCCAAGTGCCCCGACTACATATTTGGGTGGTTTTATTTTATTTTTGTCAAAATCCATGGGCCATTCTGCAATTAATTGGGACGATTTTTTGGCCTTTTTAAAAACCTATTTCAACCATTTGAATTGATTCCATCTTTCATCTCTTTCTACACATTTAAACCCTAGGCTAGAGAAAAAAATAGTTGCAAAAAAAGGGGAAATAGAAAGGAAATTTTGGGATTTCAAAGGAATATTTAAGATTTCAATCATTCATTTCTTCAAAAATACATTTAAAGGATGGATTTTTTCTACTATCTTATATCTTTTCATTATCTCCCTCATTTTGTAATGGATTTCATCTCTATTTTCATATTCTATTTCTATTGTGTAATGGGCTAAGTGTTTAAAGTTGGGATAAATGATTTAGTTTGACCTAAGTTTTATTAATATCAAAATTTACTATTTAATGCTAAAGTTGACATTATTATTGTGAATTTTAATTGTATTTAAATTTTCATCATTTATTTGGCCAATATATGATTGTTTAGGTGGTTTGTATAATTATTGAGATATTGCTGTACTTTTTAGATCAAGATAATTAATGTTCTAGTGTTTTTTTGGTTTTTTTTAAGAAGAAAGAAATATACTCTTAACCCTAAGTGACATAATGAGTTATTTTCACTGTGATTGAATGCGATTGGTTGTGTTTTTATCAACATGGAAATATAGTGGGTAAAACTAATCAACTAGATTTATTTTCTCTTGAGAGAAGTAACTAACTAAAATTGAAAAATCAGATCTAACATTATAACTAGGTGATTTACATTTCCAATTTATTGAGATATTAATGAAACGACGGTTAAGTGATATTTTAAATTCCAACTCGTTTAAAGTCCAAAATCTCATCATTTCACCATTATTAGTTTAATTAAACTATAAAATTATTTTCATTTCATTTCTAACTTCAAAAATTTAATTGTGCGTATTTTTATCATAAATTTAAACCAATTATCATTTAATTGAAAGAAACGTTCTTTGAGGAGTCGACTTAGACTCAACATCTACTTGATTGCACCCGTGCACTTGTGGTATAAATTTAGCGGACATGTACCGTAATTTTTCCCCTTATTAGAATCATGCTTCTCAAACCATGACTTCCTTGAACTAAAGGATTCCTTCAGACTCTTCGATCTCATGACCTTTATTTAAACTTGCATACCCATTTTCTTAGTCACTACCTTCTCATCGTTTAGTATATTCTCACAACAAACATGTGTAACGTCTCAGTTAGATATATAAAGAGTTACAAATTCCATTGAGTTTTATCATACACACATAAAATGTGACCATATATAAATTAGTCATTGTCTTATCATTTTTCCTATGCAAGACAAGCTACAATTGTTTTTCCTTCAACGAATAAACCTCTTATAATTGTTATACTTCGGATTTCAATTTCTCATTCATCTGAGAGTCATTTTTGACAAGTATATATATGATTTAGATGTTCTTATGGAGGACAACACAAATTTGCTTCGATCTTCCAAAAGCCCCACTCAAGAATTATACCAAAGCAGCACCTTTTTCCAACACAAAAATGGTGACAGATACGGTACTCCACAGCAAAATATATACAGGTGGTATAGTTCATGCCATGCTGGTTGGACTGTTGAGGTGCTATTGCGTTTTGCCCAGTCCTACATCGTTGAAAAGTGTCACTGTGTTGACACATAAAAATTCAGCCCAAATCGAACAGCCCAAGGAGTGAAGCCCAATTGGAGGATCCCCAAGTCAGATAGCCCAAAAAACGAAGCCCAATCGAACAAATCAAGATGAAGGCCCAAATAAGAAGGCCCAAGAACGCGGTAACGCCATCGCCCAAGTTTGCAAGTCGCCCAGAATCTGAGCGAATGGAGTGTCATACAGTCGCCCAGAGCTGTTACTCTATTCTCGCCCAAACCTTCAAGTCGCCCAAGGTATTAGCAAACATAACGCGTCGTGGTTATTAAGAAGTGCAGTTATCAAAGCAGTTATTAAAACAGCCCTATCACGTTCCACGATTCAAGAAATTCAATCGAAAGCGGTTGAACGATGAAAGGTAATGGCAGTAGTTAAAAGGCAGTTTTCATGACAAGGTGGCCATTACGAAGAAAGTGGGTAGTTATAGGACGATCAAACAGTTTTTAGAGTAGTTGATCACAAAGAGATCGTCTATGAAGTATAAAAGGGAGAAAGGGCATAGAAGAAAAGGACCGAATCCAAAACTCTCGAACAGAGAATATGTAATTTTCATTTCCTTAATTTTTAGACTTAAACACTTTTCTTTCAGTAACTCGTGTGCTTGCGCCCCTTGGAGGCACGCTGTTTTTCATTTCCAATTGTAAAGTCATCGCCAATAAAAGAACACTCCTTTTTGGGACTTTGTCTTAAGAGGTTTGTCCCTTACACAATCGTCTGATCCCTTTTAATTGTTAGCAACTAACCCGCGCGAAACAATTTGGCACGCCCAATGGGATAGTGGTGTTAGGTGTTGAAAGTACAAAAGTGGAAACAATATGCCTCAGAGATCCGATAAGGAAGCAGCAAGTCAGGGAGGAATCCAGTCTGGAATTGAGCGATATGAGGAGCAGCATGCCTCTCCACGAACAGATGGACAAAATCAGAGCAGTAACAGTCATTACGAACCAATGACGGAGTTGAGTCCTCGAATCATGCGTGCGTTACTTGGAGAACTCACGCAAGACGTCGTTGAACAGGTAAATCTTCGAAGTATTCATAATATGGAAAGATTTACACAAAATGGGAATGTACACTATGACAACAATGCCAAACAACTAAAGACGTTGAGCGAAACGATGAATAAGTTAGTAGGCCAAATATGTCAACCGGCTATACCTCTTACAAATCACTTTCAAACTAGGACGATCGTGGGACATAATCCCTCGGTCCTAAATCCGAGTCAAGGGGTAGAACCGCTTTCTGGTCCATCTACTTCAAACCAAGGGGGTACTACAGTGCCAAATCAAAGCAATGGTAGTGGTATGCCTAACCTGGGGGCTAATCCAAACGTGAGAGATAATGTCCTAAACAATGGACAGAATATTCCACGTGGTAACGAGGGAGTAGATGTTCAGGCTAATGGTAATGGTCCTAATCATGGTAATTTTGTTGCCAATCAAGGACCAAACATCAGGCCTCATGCAAATCAACCGGTTAACCAACCTGTAGGAATTCCATATGACCCCAACGTCATGTTGAGGAACCAGATTATAGAAATCGTACAGGATCAAATGGCTTTTGGGGTGCGTCCCATCATTAGGCCGACGTACACAAAGCCATATCCTGATTGGGTAGACCAAGCATATCCATGGCCTAGAGGATACAAAGT
>NW_019243343.1:0-1601 GCF_002742605.1 Olea europaea var. sylvestris | reverse complement strand
TTCGTCATTTTTCGCGACTGTGTCGGAATTGGCTAAAATTTGACTTGTTGATCGGAAACAAAAATAGCGACATGGGCAATTTCATCATTTTTCTCGACTGTGTCGGAATGGGCTCAAATTTGACATGTTGATTGGAAAAAAAATCACACCAGGGGCAATTTCGTCTTTTTCTCGACTGTGTCGAAATTTGCTGAAATTTGGCAGTTTGATCGGAAATAAAAATCCCGTCGGCGGCAATTTCGTCATTTTTCTCGACTGTGTCGGAATAGGCTCAAATTTGACAGGTTGATCGGAAAAAAAACCTGCCATGGGCAATTTCGTCATTTTTTGTGACGGTGTCGGAATGGGCTAAAATTTGGCAGGTTGATCGGAAACAAAAATCGCGCCAAGGGCAATTTCGTCATTTTAGGCGATGGTGTCGGAATGGGCTCAAATTTGACAGGTTGATCGGAAAAAAAACCTGCCATGGGCAATTTCGTCATTTTTTTTGACGGTGTCGGAATGAGCTAAAATTTGGAAGGTTGATGGTAAACAAAAATTGTGGCAGGGGCAATTTCATCCGTTTTCGCGACGGTTTCGGAATGGGTTCAAATTTGGCAGGTTGATCAGGAGCAAAAATCGCGTCAGGGGCAATTTCGTCATTTTTCGCGACGGTGTCAGAATGGGCTAAAATTTAGCAAGTTGATGGGAAACAAAAATTGTGCCGGGGGCAATTTCGTCATTTGTCGCGACGGTGTCGGAATGGGCTCAAATATGACAGGGTCGGAATGCGCTAAAATTTGGCCGGTTGGTCGAAAACGAAAATCGAGCCGTGGGCAATTTCGTTATTTTAGGCGATGGTGTCGGAATGGTCTCAAATTTAACCGGTTGATCGAAAAAAAAACCTGCTAGGGGCAATTTCGTCATTTTTCGCGACGGTGTCGGAATGGGCTAAAATTTGGCAGGTTGATGGTAAACAAAAATTGCGCCGGGGGCAATTTCATCCGTTTTCGCGACGGTGTCGGAATGGGATCAAATTTGACAGGTTGATCGGGAACAAAAATTGCGTCGGGGGCAATTTCGTCATTTTTCGCGACGGTGTCGGAATGGGCTAAAATTTGGCAGGTTGATCGGAAACAAAAATCGCGCCAGGGGAAATTTCGTCATTTTTCGCGACGGTGTCGGAATGGGCTAAAATTTGGCAGGTTGATCGGAAACAAAAATCGCGCCAGGGGAAATTTCGTCATTTTTCGCGACGGTGTCGGAATGGGCTAAAATTTGACAGGTTGATCTGAAACAAAAATCGTGTCGGGGGCAACTTCGTCATTTTTCGCGACGGTGTCAGAATGTGCCCAAATTTGACCGGTTGATTGGGAACAAAAACCTTGCCAGTGGCAATTTCGTAATTTTTCGCGACGGTATCGGAATGGGTAAAAATTTGACAGGTTGATCGTAAACAAAAACCGCGTCAGGGGAAATTTCATCATTTTTCGCGACGGTGTCGAAATGGACTGAAATTTGGCAGGTTTATTGGAAATAAAAATCTCGTCGGGGGAAATTTCGTCATTTTACGCGACGGTGACGGAATGGGCTCAAATTTCACAGGTTGATCAGAAACAAAT
>NW_019243342.1:0-1601 GCF_002742605.1 Olea europaea var. sylvestris | reverse complement strand
GACGGTGTCGAAATGGGCTAAAATTTGACTGGCTGATCGGAAACAAAAATCTCATCGGGGCCAATTTCGTCATTTTTCGCGACGGTGTCGGAATGGGCTAAAATTTGACTGGCTGATCGGAAACAAAAATCGCTCCGGGGGCAATTTCGTCATTTTTCGGGACGGTATCGTAATGGGCTGAAATTAGCCAGGCTGCTCGGAAACAAAAATCGCGCCGGGGGCAGTTTCGTCATTTTTCGCGACGGTGTCGAAATGGGCTAAAATTTGACTGGCTGATCGGAAACAAAAATCTCATCGGGGCCAATTTCGTCATTTTTCGCGACAGTGTCGGAATGGGCTAAAATTTGACTGGCTGATCGGAAACAAAAATCGCGCCGGGGGCAATTTCGTCATTTTTCGGGACGGTATCGTAATGGGCTGAAATTAGCCTGGCTGCTCGGAAACAAAAATCGCGCCGGGGGCAGTTTCGTCATTTTTCGCGACGGTGTCGAAATGGGCTAAAATTTGATAGGCTGCTCGGAAACAAAAATCGTGCCGGGGGCAATTTCGTCATTTTTCGTGACGGTGTCCGAATGGGCCAAAATTAGACAGGCTGATAGGAAGAAAAAATCACGCCTGGGGCAATTTCGTCATTTTTCGCGACGGTGTCGGAACGGGCTAAAATTTGACTGGCTGATCGGAAACAAAAATCGTGCCGGGGGCAATTTTGTCATTTTTTGCGATGGTGTCGGAATGGGCTAAAATTTGACTGGCTGATCGGAAACAAAAATCCAGCCGGGGGCTATTTTGTCATTTTTCACGACGGTGTCGAAATGGGCTAAAATTTGACTGGCTAATCGGAAACAAAAATCTCGTCGGGGCCAATTTCGTCATTTTTCGCGACGGTGTCGGAATGGGCTAAAATTTGACTGGCTGATCGGAAACAAAAATCGCGCCGGGGGCAGTTTCGTCATTTTTCGGGACGGTATTGAAATGGGCTGAAATTAGCCAGGCTAATCGGAAACAAAAATCGCGCCGGGGGCAGTTTCGTCATTGTTCGCGACGGTGTCGAAATGGGCTAAAATTTGACAGGCTGATCGGAAACAAAAATCGCGTCGGGGGTAATTTCGTCATTTTTCGCGACGGCGTCGGAATGGGCTAAAATTTGATTGGCTGATCGGGAACAAAAATCGCGCCGGTTGTAATTTTTTCATTTTTCGCGTCGGTGTCGGAATGGGCTAAAATTTGACGGGCTGATCGGAAAAAAAAATCGGGACGGGGGCAATTTCGTCATTTTTTACGACGGAGTCGGAATGGGCTAAAATTTGACAGGCTGATCGGAAACAAAAATCGCGCCGGGGGCCATTTCGTTATTTTTCGGGACGGTGTCGAAATGGGATGAAATTTGACAGGCTGATCGGAAACAAAAATCGCGCCGGGGCAATTTCGTCATTTTTCGCGATGGTGTCGGAATGGGCTAAAATTTGACAGGCTGGTCGGAAACAAAAATCGCGTTGGGGGAAATTTGGTCATTCTTCACGACGGTGTCAGAATGGGCTAAAATTTGACAGGTTGATCGGAAACAAAAATCGCCCCGGGGTTAATTTCGTCATTTTTTCGTG
>NW_019243341.1:0-1601 GCF_002742605.1 Olea europaea var. sylvestris | reverse complement strand
AGTTGTGAGTTCAATCCAAAACGGTCGCTACATTTCCAAAAAGTACTTATGGGCCCAAAACAGACGCCGTGTGCAAAAGTTACCCTTAATTCTTCGCACGCCGACTATCCTAGCGTTCCAAATATAAAGGTGTTCATTCCTTCGAAAAATGGTCGAAATCCCTGGAACGTCACGAAGAAGTTGTGAGTTCAATCCAAAACGGTCGCTACATTTCCTAAAAGTACTTATGGGCCAAAAACGGACGCCGTGTGCAAAAGTTACGCTCAATTCTTCGAACACCGACTATCCAAGCGTTCCAAATATAAAAGGGCTCACTCTTTCGAAAAATGGTCGTAATCCCTCAAACGTTCCGATGAAGTTGTGAGTTCAATCCAAAACGGTCGCTACAATTCCAAAAAGTGCATTTTGGCCCCAAAACGGACGCCGTGTGCAAAAGTTACACTAAATTTTTCGCACGCCGACTATCCTAGCGTTCCAAATATAAAAGTGCTCATTCTTTCAAAAAATGGCTGAAATCCCTCGAATGTCACGACGAAGTTGTGAGTTCAATCCAAAACGGTCGCTACATTTCCGAAAAGTACTTATGGGCCCAAAACAGACGCCGTGTGCAAAAGTGACGCTTAATTCTTCGCACGCCGACTATCCTAGCGTTCCAAATATAAAAGTGCTCATTCTTTCGAAAAATGGTCGAAATCACTGGAACGTCACGAAGAAGTTGTGAGTTCAATCCAAGACGGTCGCTACATTTCCTAAAAGTACTTATGGGCCGAAAATGGACATCGTGTGCGAAAGTTATGCACAATTCTTCGTACGCCGACTATCCAAGCGTTCAAAATATAAAAGTGCTTATTCTTTCGAAAAATGGCCGAAATCCCTCGAACGTCACGACGAAGATGTGAGTTCAATCCAAAACGGTCGCTACATTTCCGAAAAGTACTTATGGGCCCAAAACAGACGCCGTGTGCAAAAGTTACGCTTAATTCTTCGCACGCCGACTATCCTAGCGTTCCAAATATAAAAGTGCTCATTCTTTCGAAAAATGGTCGAAATCACTGGAACGTCACGAAGAAGTTGTGAGTTCAATCCAAAACGGTCGCTACATTTCCTAAAAGTACTTATGGGCCAAAAACGGACGCCGTGTGCAAAAGTTACGCTCAATTCTCCGTACGCCGACTATCCAAGCGTTCCAAATATAAAAGTGCTCACTCTTTCGAAAAATGGTCGAAATCCCTCGAACGTTCCGACGAAGTTGTGATTTCAATCCAAAACGGTCGCCACAATTCCAAAAAGTGCATTTGGCCCCAAAACGGACGTCGTGTGCAAAATTTACACTAAATTTTTCGCACGCCGACTATCCTAGCGTTCCAAATTTAAAAGTACTCATTCTTCCAAAAAATGGCTGAAATCCCTCGAACGTCACGACAAAGTTGTGAGTTCAATCTAAAACGGTCGCTACATTTCCTAAAAGTACTTATGGGCCGAAAATGGACATCGTGTACGAAAGTTATGCACAATTCGTCGTACGCCGACTATCCAAGCGTTCAAAATATAAAAGTGCTTATTCTTTCGAAAAATGGCCGAAATCCCTCGAACGTCACGAC
>NW_019243340.1:0-1601 GCF_002742605.1 Olea europaea var. sylvestris | reverse complement strand
TTGAATGTGAATGAGAAGTTTATGTTTCCTACGATACTGTCTAGAACAAAAAAGGATAAACTCTATTCAAAGTGTCGGCGTCTCAAAGGAGAGGATCTACCCTCGAAGAAGGGTCACCTCGTTCAAACTTCGAGGCGTATATCATATGCCTCACTTGATAAAGCTGAAATCAAATGAGAAGCCTTTGTATGAATGAATCATCCACTATATAAGGAAGTGTGGAGGCCTCAGAGGAGAGAGTCTACCCTCAAAAGAGGGTCACCTCGTTCGAACATCAAGGCGTACATTACATGCCACACTTAAAGAAGTTGAACATCAAGTGAGAAGCCTTTGTATGGATGAACCATCCACCATGTAAGGACGTGTGGGCATCTCAGAGGAGAGGGTTACCTTGTTTGAATTTTGAGGCATACATCACTTGCCATACTTGATAAGGCTGAACATCAAGTGAGAAGCTTTTGCATGGATGAACCATCCACCACTCAAAATGATTACTTCATTGTTTCTTAAATTATGCCCTGTTTCAATGGGCCTACATATTATTGTTCAAAGCCATTATTAATCAAAAAGCCAATAGGTTACTTCCATTTTAGAGTCCTACTACTTGTAAAGTTATTGCTGTTAATCGAAAGGGCTAAGTATTGCAGTTAAAAGACCACGAGTCCATTGTTAATTCAACTTGCAGTCCTGGAATACAAATGAGGTAATTGTGTATAAGCTAGTTCTATTTGAGACAGCCCTGTCAGTTAGATTTGTTATGTGCATAAATTACTTTCATTCGCTAGAGTCAAGTAATTATGGTTGGTTGAAAGTGACGTTAGGCATTGCCATTAAAGAATGAACATAAAAGACTTAAAGAAATTCATTTTATTGATAAAACTGATCAGTACAAAATGAGGGTCATGGCCATTACAAATGGAGAAAATTAAAAAAAAATTTACACTAAGAAGGGGGCGGCTAAGGCTCAGATGCCTTAACAACACATACTTCAGCTACATCCTGCGTTGAAGTTTCTTCCTCAAGAGTCTCATCTTGGTCCACTTCTCCTTCGGCTGCCTCCTCAGTAGGGGTCTAAGGCACTCTTTCCAAATATTTTACCCTTAGCTCGACTACGTTCAGCTTTGGAAAAAGTTCATCCACCCACTTCACTACCTCGGCATAGTTGAACCTCTCCCAATAGGTGGCGAAGCTTTGATACTCTTCGGTGAGATGAAAGTTGGCAATGTAATTCCTTACTGCCCCTTCTCCTGCCTATTGAGCCCTAGCTTTAGCCTTATCGGCCTCCCCCATATAGTACTATATCTGAGTTTCGAAAAATGGTGAGCATCCTTAAACCTAGTAAGCTCTAAATTTGCCTTTTCTAGAGGCTCCGCAATAAGCTTCTGATGATTGTTTGAGGTCTCCACCTTATTCGTTAAAGAGGTTACCTCGCACTGGGACTCGTGACCTTTCCTCTTCAGAGCTTCTATTTTGGCTAAGGCAAAATCTAGTTTGCCTGCATCTTTAGCTAGCTAGGCCCTCATCGCCTCTGCCTCGAAATTTATTTTCTTTACTTGTTCCTCAGTTTCGGCCACCTTATCCACTAAGGCTTTATTTCTTAA
>NW_019243339.1:0-1602 GCF_002742605.1 Olea europaea var. sylvestris | reverse complement strand
TAAATAGAATTATTTTAGGGCCAACAATTGCTGCAAACTACAAAGCCATATGGGTGTATGGTCCTCACTGCACCTGTCCTCGGTGCCTCGTTTGAGGCAGCTGTTTATTCTGCCGTAAAGCTGCCTGATGAAGTTCCCCAAATTCCATAATCTAATTTCAAAAAGAATTTGTCTCTTTTCATCCTTCATCAATACTTTCCTAAAACTGTCAATAATTAATCAACATTAGTGCCTATATGTTGGGATTAAAATTAATTTTTCAGGGATTTTGATAAAAGTTTATGAAATGTATGGTTTAAAAATTCTTGACTTTGACTTACATTAACATTTAAGTTTTAATCTCTACCAAACGGAGAGTATTTAAATTACGAAAAACTCCCAAATGCCCCCATTATGGCCATAAGTGTAAAATTGCACTTATCAATGGGTCGTTCATATTTGGAACTCGATTCAATCTACCGATAATACTGCAAGACGGTTAACATTAAAAATAGATTTTGAGGAAAGATGTATTTGGAAATGGTGAGTTTTTGGAAAATGTGTAGTTAAAAAATAAGGAAAACATTTGGGTTTATGTGTAATAATATTTTACTGTATAATGTGTGGTTGAAAAAAAAAAATTTCCCAAAAAATGGAACTTAAACAAGAGCTAAAGATTAAATATTCAAGGTCATCATTAGTCGAGTGCCAATCCCCTCGTTCAATTTCCTACTCCCACCTTTCATGACATAGACATCTTATCGCTAATGAATTTCATTTTACACTTTGTCCTTTCACCATTTTTTATTCTATGTAGAATCTAGAAAACAAATATAAGCAGCTTGTTCACCATTTTTAATCATTATTCACCATTTTACTCTTCCTGCTATTTGTTTGCTACATTCTAGGACTTTTTAACATTTTCCTGTTTGTTTACTCTTTTCCCTTTTCACAAAGCATCTTGTAATATGACTACTACATCTTATTGATTATGTCGAAATAGTTTAAATTACAAATTAATAAAGACATAATCTACTTTTTTCCCCCTTTTGAAATTTTGAATCTTTTAAAGTGTGGAATATATACAAATTTCATTCATTAGTGTGATGCAGTTTGGTTTCTTTGGACTGATTGATTGGGAAAATCCTCCACATTAAGCTTCTTGGCCAAGACTGGTCTTGGAGCTTAATTCGCTCACCCAATAGGTGTATGAGGCTACTGCAGCGAATTCAGATGCCTTCTCTGTTGAAACAGCAGCTGCACCACCCTCTATTTTTCTCTTCGAACTATCAAATTAAATTGAAGAAACCCAAACCAAATGCAAATTTAAGCATTTTTAATTGTCTTTACATGGCAATTGAACTTGATATATTTATAATTTGGACTCTAGTGTACATTTTTTGTTATCGCGAGTTCGTGGTTCTCTACATATTTTTTTCTTTTTTTGTTTAAACTGAATGAGTTTCCTATGTGTACTGCAAATTTTCGAATTAGTATATTTATGTGACTTCATTTTTAGAGTAGAATAATTTAATCATTTTCCATAATTAAACTATATACTCTAGCATACCTCACTTATTGATCGAATAAAATTTATTAAGATAAAATAATTTCTACTAAAAT
>NW_019243338.1:0-1602 GCF_002742605.1 Olea europaea var. sylvestris | reverse complement strand
GAACACACTACTTCATTGTGACGTTCGAGAGATTTCGGCCATTTTTCGAAAGAATGAGCACTTTTATATTTGGAACGCTTGGATAGTCGGCGTTCGAAGAATTGAGCATAACTTTTGCACACGGTGTCCGTTTTGGGGTCATAAGTATTTTTGGAAATGTTACGACCATTTTTGACTGAGCTCTCCACTTCGTCATGACGTTTGAGGGATTTCAGCCATTTTTTGAAAGAATAAGCACTTGCATTTTTTGAAAGCTTGGATAGTCAACGTACGAAGAATTGAGCGTAACTTTTGCACACGATGTCCGTTTTGGTCCCATGAGTACTTTTTGGAAATGTAGCGACCGTTTTGGATTGAACTCAAGACTTCGTCTTGACGTTCGAGGGATTTCGGCCATTTTTCGAAAGAATGAGCACTTTTATATTTGAAACTCTTGGATAGTCGGCGTACGAAGAATTGAGCGTAACTTTTGCACACGGTGTCCGTTTTGGGCCCATAAGTACTTTTTGGAAATGTGACGACCGTTCTGGATTGAGCTCTCCGCTTCGCCATGACGTTTGGGGGATTTTAGCCATTTTTTGATAGAATGAGCACTTGCATTTCTGGAAAGCTTGGATTGTCGGCGTACAAAGAATTGAGCGTAACTTTTACACACGGTGTCCGTTTTGGGCCCATAAGTACTTTTTGGAAATGTAGCGACAGTTTTGGATTGAACTCAAGACTTCATCGTGACGTTCGAGGGATTTCGGCCATTTTTCGAAAGAATGAGCACTTTTATATTTGGAACGCTTGGATAGTCGACGTATGAAGAATTAAGATTAACTTTTGTACACGGTGTCCGTTTCGGGCTCATAAGTACTTTTTGAAAATGTAACGACCGTTTTGGATTGAACACACTACTTCATTGTGACGTTCGAGGGATTTCGGCCATTTTTCGAAAGAATGAGCACTTTTATATTTGGAACGCTTGGATAGTCGGCGTACGAAGAATTGAGCGTAACTTTTGCACACGGTGTCTGTTTTGGGGTCATAAGTACTTTTTGGAAATGTAGCGACCGTTTTGGACTGAGCTCTCCACTTCGTCGTGATGTTTGAGGGATTTCAGCCATTTTTCGAAAGAATAAGCACTTGCATTTTTTGAAAGCTTGGATAGTCGGCGTACGAAGAATTGAGCGTAACTTTTGCACACGATGTCCGTTTTGGTCCCTTAAGTACTTTTTGGAATTGTAGCGACCGTTTTGGATTGAACTCATGACTTCATCATGACGTTCGAGGGATTTCGGTCATTTTTCGAAAGAATGAGCACTTTTATATTTGGAACTCTTGGATAGTCGGCGTACGAAGAATTGAGCGTAACTTTTGCATACGGTGTCCGTTTTGGGCCCATAAGTACTTTTTGGAAATGTAGCGACCGTTTTGGATTGAGCTCTCCGCTTCGTCGTGACGTTTGAGGGATTTTAGCCATTTTTTGATAGAATGAGCACTTGCATTTCTGGAAAGCTTGGATAGTCGACGTACAAAGAATTGAGCATAACTTTTGCACACAGTGTCCGTTTTGGGCCCATAAGTACTTTTTGGAAATGTAGCGACCGTTTTGGATTG
>NW_019243337.1:0-1602 GCF_002742605.1 Olea europaea var. sylvestris | reverse complement strand
TAGAACGCTTGGAGAGTCGACGGACGAAGAATTCAGCGAAACTTTTGCATACGGCGTCCATTTTGGGCCCATAAGTACTTTTTTGAAATACAGCGACCATTTTGGATTGAACTCACCACTTCGTTGTGACGTATGAGGGATTTTGGCCTTTTTTCAAAAGAATGAGCACTTGTATATTTGTAACGGTTTTAGAGTCGGCGTACGAAGAATTGAGCGTAACTTTTGCACACGGTGTCCGTTTTGGGCCCATAAGTACTTTTTGAAAATGTAGCGAACGTTTAGGTTTGAACTCACATCTTCATCTTGACGTACGCGGGGTTTTGGCCATTTTTCAAAAGAATGAGCACTTGTATATTTAGAACGCTTAGATAGTCAACGGACGAAGAATTGAGCGTAACTTTTGAACACGGTGTCCGTTTTGGGCCCATAACTACTTTTTGGAAATGTAGTAACCGTTTTGGATTAAAATCACCACTTCGTCGTGACGCACGAGGGATTTTGGCCATTTTTCAGAAGAATGATCACTTGCATATTTAGAACGCTTGGAGAGTCGGGGTCGAAGAATTCAGCGTAACTTTTGCACACGGTGTCCGTTTTGGGCCCGTAAGTACTTTTTGGAAATGTAGCGACCGTTTTGGTTTGAACTTACATCTTCGTCGTGACGTATGAGGGATTTTGGCCATTTTTCGAAAGAATAAGTCCTTGTATATTTAGAACGCTCGGAGAGTCGACGGACGAAGAATTGAGCGTAACTTTTGAACACGATGTCCGTTTCGGGCCCATAAGTACTTTTTGGAAATGCAGCGACCGTTTTGGTTTGAACTCCCCACTTCGTTGTGACGTACGAGGGATTTTTGCCATTTTTCAGAAGAATGATCACTTGCATATTTAGAACGCTTGGAGAGTCGGGGTCGAAGAATTCCGCTTAACTTTTGCACACGGTGTCCGTTTTGGGCCCATAAGTGCTTTTTGGAAATGTAGCGACCGTTTTGGTTTGAACTTACATCTTCGTCGTGACGTATGAGGGATTTTGGCCATTTTTCGAAAGAATAAGTCCTTGCATATTTAGAACGCTTGGAGAGTCGACGGACGAAGAATTGAGAGTAACTTTTGAACACGGTGTCCGTTTCGGGCCCATAAGTACTTTTTGGAAATGCAGCGACCGTTTTGGTTTGAACTCCCCACCTCGTCGTGGCGTACGAGGGATTTTAGCCATTTTTCGAAAGAATGAGTACTTGCATATTTGTAACGGTTTGAGAGTCGACGTACGAAGAATTGAGAGTAACTTTTGCACACGGTGTCCGTTTTGGGCCCATAAGTACTTTTTGGAAATGTATCGACCGTTTTGGCTTGAACTCAGATCTTCATCTGGACGTACGCAGGATTTTGGCCATTTTTCAAAAGAATGAGCACTTGTATATTTAGAACGCTTAGAGAGTCAACGGACGAAGAATTAAGCGCAACTTTTGAACACGGTGTCTGTTTTGGGCCCATAAGTACTTTTTGGAAATGTAGTGATCGTTTTGGATTGAAATCACCACTTCGTCGTGACGTACGAGGGATTTTGGCCATTTTTTAGAAGAATGATCACTTGCATATTTA
>NW_019243336.1:0-1602 GCF_002742605.1 Olea europaea var. sylvestris | reverse complement strand
AAAGTATTATCTAAAGAGAAATTTGACTTTGCCATGTCTTAGGCAACAAATATATGATTTTATTGAGATTTATTTCTCACGTCCAATAATGTTATGCTAATTTAAGACACCCATATTTTTTCCACAATCAGATCAGACCTTGAAAACGTTCTAATCCGCCTCGTCTCTCTCCTTCTTGACGTTATTCCCCAAGACGATCTACTTATAATTTAAAAGTACATACGTCTTCTTCTAGCATGTTTACCCATGCTTCAATGCCATTCCCACACGGAGTACTCATCAAAATCACGACGTTCTTGAATGGCAAAGTGGTCGTGCACACCCAACACGGCCTACCCCAACCATAGTCCACCTCGTACACAGGAAACCTACACCAACTGCTAAAATTATAATGTTCTACATCTCCTTTCAAGAATATGTCCACTGATTTACACAATTGGTTCAAATACTCCCCGTCTTGCACTTGTTTGATATAATCACCGTTGATTTTTCTTATCGCGCTCCTCAGCTCGGGTACAAGATCAGAACATCCATTGTTATCGTCCTTAGACGTGGATGTAAATGCAATCGCGGGCCTCCAACAATTTCCAAAAGCTTTTTCTGAAAGTGGTGGGCTTATTCTTGGCCTCAAGTTCACTGCATGAACTGCAGCAAACATTTTCTTCTCTTGCATCTTATTTTTCGCGACCTCGATGAATTTTTTCCAAATATAAGCTGAGACTGCTTCAACCCTAGTGGGATTTTTCACTTGTGATCCATCTCCAGCGAATTCTTTAAGCGTAGCCAGTTTTTCTTTATCGAATACAAATCTTTTTGTAACAATCTTTTCTTTTGTCATGCCAGTATTTGGTCTGAAACTAGAGCCAGACAAGTCTCTAGGTGGAAAAATACGTGCCATATCGAAGTAAGGTTGACCAATTTTGACTTCACCCCGGCACGTGGCTGCCCATGTATTGATGAACTCGACTAGGGACGTGCCATCGGCTATTTTATGTGACAAACACACGCCTATGGCAATTCCTCCACAGTCGAAAAAATTGATTTGCACAGCCAAGAGGGTGGCAATTCCAATTCCAATAGGATTCACCGCGAGGAATTTCTTCAATTCCGCCATGTTAGGCTCGCTTATAACATCTGAGAGACGAGCATGAACTTGAGCTTCAACGAACTCAACACCGGAATCATTACAATCAATGAAGGAATTTTCTTGAATCCTTCCTGCTAAAGGATAAAACATCGTTAGGGTGTCGGATAAGGACTGT
This sequence comes from Olea europaea var. sylvestris, assembly GCF_002742605.1. Taxonomy (NCBI): domain Eukaryota; kingdom Viridiplantae; phylum Streptophyta; class Magnoliopsida; order Lamiales; family Oleaceae; genus Olea; species Olea europaea. Next base: position 340 of record NW_019243336.1, on the reverse strand, counting down.
TTTAGCAATTGGGATTTGTTGGCACCACCGGTTATGTTGAAGCATAATTCATCAAATCGATAGAAGAAAATGAGGGGAACATAAACGGGTGGCGCCATTTGATCAAGAAAAGATAACTTTAGGTTCCTAAGGTGCTTGGGAGTTGGAGACGACGGTTTAATCATCTCCTTGGAGATTATCTCCACATCTACCATAATCTTGTGATGTTTTTCAAACTCTAAATGTAAACAACGATATTATATGATATATGTAACTCAAGAGTATTTTGTTTAGCGTCTTGAACAAGATTTGTGTACTATATATAGGGAGAAAAGTTAGGTAAAAATTATCTTGTAGGGTA
>NW_019243335.1:0-1602 GCF_002742605.1 Olea europaea var. sylvestris | reverse complement strand
GGGCTATTTTGCCTAGAGAAAGCTCTCAATTCCCGTTTCTCCAGTAGCTAGAACCTCCGGAACCACAAGAACCCTTAATTAGAATGGGGTTCCAACTCAAGACCTTTTTGAGAAGAGTTGCTCTTTGGAGAGTACAGTATGATGCCTTGCTGATTCACATGGGAGTCCACGTGTCCCATGCTGCTCGTGTTAGAGCGTAAGCTAGTGATATTTTCGGCTACTGGACTTTCGTCATCTAAGATACAGCATTCGTGCTGCTAGGCGTAGCTCCCTTCTTTTTGTTTTGGGTGTGAAGTAGTGTCAAACCAAAATACCAAACAAGCATTAGCTCTCCCTGAAAATGATGAGGGACCCCTGGGAGAGCCGTTGACTCCAATTACCGTCCGGGGTCGTGGGAGAGCAATACAAGCGTCGTGCCCGTAACCCAGCATATTATATAGTCTAGGAATTGGCGACTTACCCATTCAGTGGCTTTGGCACTGGATGTAGAATGTGCAAGCATCAGCCTGCCTTAAGGAAGAGCCTTACTCAATTCCATCGGATGGAATTGTCGATATCGATTCAATCCGAGCTTTTGAAATTGGGATAAGCTCGACAACAAATCACGAAATCTTGGTGATCTTCTCTATTTAATGAATGGGAGTCTGCTTTAAAATCGCCCACCCTACACCCAACCCCAGAGTGGATCGATTCTTGAATACCCACTATGGTAGAAAATGGTTTGGTCCAATTTTGGTGCCCATTTAGGTACCAAACAGACCTCATACATTAATTTGAGATATTGTTACTTTAGCGCTGTAGCGCCTGGTCTGAGATATTGTTACTTTAGCGCCGTAACGCCTGGTCCTCGAACATTGGTTCGAGGCATTTTCTCTACCCCTTCGTACCTTGAAAAAGTAGGGACACCTTACGTTCTTGAAGTCATGTTATTGAGATCTATCTAGCTGTAAATATCTTTGGATTTCCTCCATTTGAAATTTTATTTAAACTAAAGTTAGAAAAATTTTGTGGGTCAGAGCGTAAGTTAATGATGCTTTCGGCTATTAGACTTTCGCCATCTAGGGTGCAGCATCCGTGCTGCTTCACTCCCACCTGGAGGATACGTTCGCAAGAATGAAACTCAAAGGAATTGACGGGGGCCCGCTCAAGTGGTAGAGCATGTGGTTTAATTCGATACAAAGTGAAGAACCTTACCAGGGCTTGAGTTTCTTTTTGTATATTTATGGATGATCCGATCTGTAAGGACCATGATTAGGAATTGTTTGATCTTCTTTCTGTGATGAAGAGGCGAAATAGAATCAACTTGAACAATTTCTTATCTCTAGTGAACCTCTCAGTAGGATTCAAACCCAAATGAAATTCTAACCATCTATTAGAGAAAAAGAACGAACGAATCTTGTAGGATTTCTAAGAAATTCTTCGCTTTCTTCCAAAATCAAATGAAAGTGATGGGAAAGAAAATCGAAACATGCCACTGAAGGACTCTACTGAGACAAAGATGGGCTGTCAAGAACGTAGAGAGGGTAGGATGGACATTTGGTCAAATCTAGTATGGATCATACATGGACGATAGTTGGAGTCGGCGGCTCTCCCAGGGGTCCC
>NW_019243334.1:0-1602 GCF_002742605.1 Olea europaea var. sylvestris | reverse complement strand
GCAGAGAAAGCATTCAACAGTTTAAAGAAAGCTATGACGAAAGTTCCGGTACTTGCCCTGCCAAACTTTTCGCAAGAGTTTGTAGTCGAAACTAATGTTTCCGAGCATGGGTTGGGCGTTGTTCTAATGCAACACCAGCATCCGATCGTATATTTTAGCCAAGTGTTGGCTGCAACTGTAAGGCACAAATCAGCTTACGAGAGGGAGTTAATGGCGATAGTGTTCGCTATTAGAAAATGGCGGCATTATTTGTTGGGCAGGCATTTTGTTGTTAGAACTGATCAACGCAGCTTGAAGTTTCTTTTGGACCAGCGCGTAGTTAGTGAAGAGTACCAGAAATGGCTGACAAAATAGATGAGTTTCGATTTCGAAATTCAATACCGTTCCGGGCTTGAGAACAGGGCAGCGGATGCACCCTCAAGAAGGGAACCAGGGTTGCAATTTTTATCTGTTTCCACCCCCAGGTTGTTGCCATTAGAGGACATTAAAAAGGCAGTGTCGGAGGACAACGAACTGAATGAGATACTGAAAGGAATTCAGGCAGAGCATGGGTCCAAACCGGGGTATGCTCTGATTGGTGGAATGTTGTGCTACAAGGGCAGGATTGTGTTACCCAAGCTATCTCCGTTAACTGAGGTTATGTTGCTTGAGTGTCACAACACGAGAATAGGAGAGCATTCGGGGTTCCTTAAAACTTACAAAAGGATTGCACGGGAAGTTTACTGGACTGGTATGAAGAAAGATGTTCAGGACTTTGTAGCACGTTACCCAGTATGTCAGCAGAATAAATACATTGCTTCATCCCCTGGCGGTCTTCTCCAACCACTACCAATACCAGAACTGATATGGGTGGATGTCTCCATGGACTTCATTGAAGGGTTGCCAAAGGCAGGGGGGTATGATACTAGATTGGTCGTAGTGGACAGGTTAAGCAAGTATGGACATTTTACTGGGATAAAGTATCCTTTTACTGCCCCAGTTATCGCTAATGTTTTTATCAGCGAGATTGTCCGTTTGCACGGGGTTCCTCAGTCAATTGTGTCGGATTGAGATAAAATCTTTATGAGTAAATTTTGGGAAGAGCTGTTTAAGGCGCAAAGGACCGTCCTTAAGAGAAGTACAACTTACCATCCACAAACGGATGGCCAAACTGAAGTGGTCAACCGATGCTTAGAGACTTATTTGCGTTGCTTCGCCTCTAGCAAACCACATTCCTGGAATCAGTGGCTACCATGGGTAGCGTTTTGATATAACTCTTCTTTTCACCCAGCTACTAAACACACCCCCTTTCAGATTGTATATGGCCGTGAGTCGCCTCCAATTCTTCCTTTTGAAAAGGGTAGTACAGCAGTCTCCACTGTTGAACAAAACTTAATGGTGAGAGATGAAGTGTTACAAATTCTGAAGTTGCAACTGGCTCGTGCACAACAGCGTATGAAATTGGAGGCTGATGGGCATCGTCGTGACCTTCAGTTTGAGGTAGGAGAACTGGTATACCTGAAACTGCGTCCATACCGTAAAAAATCTGGGGCTCACCGACTTTCAGCTAAACTATCTCCAAGATACTTCGGACCATTTGAAATTGAGGCTAAGGTAGGACAG
>NW_019243333.1:84854-91906 GCF_002742605.1 Olea europaea var. sylvestris | reverse complement strand
AGCCAAAATCCCTTGTACGTCACGACGAAGTGGTGAGTTCAAACCCAAACGGTCACTACATTTCCAAAAAGTACTTATGGGCCAAAAGCGGACACCGTGTGCAAAAGTTACGCTCAATTCTTTGTCCGTTCCAAGAGTTCGAAATATGCAAGTGCTCATTCTTTCGAAAAATGTCCAATATCCGTCGTACGTCATGACCAAGTGGTGAGTTCGATCCAAAACGGTCACTACATTTCCAAAAAGTACTTATGGGCCAAAAATGGATACCGTGTGTAAAAGTTACGCTCAATTCTTCGTCCGCCGACTCTCCAGGCGTTCTAAATATGCAATTGCTCATTGTTTGAAAAAATGGGCAAAATTCCTCGTACGTCACGACGAAGTGGTGAGTTCAATCCAAAATGATCGCCACATTTCCAAAAATTACTTATGGGCCCAAAATGGACACCGTGGGCAAAAGTTACGCTCAATTCTTCGTCCGTCGACTCTCCAAGCGTTCTAAATATGCAAGTGCTCATTCTTTCAAAAAATGGCCAAAATCAGTCGTACGTCACGAAGAAGTGGTGAGTTCAATCAAAAACAATCGCTACATTTCCGAAAAGTACTTATGGGACCAAAACGAACACCGTGTGCAAAAGTTAATCTCAATAATTAGTACGCCGACTCTCCTAGCGTTCCGAATATGGAAGTGCTCATTCTTTCGAAAAATGGCCAAAATCCCTCGTACGTCACGATGAAGTGGTGAGTTCAATCCAAAACGGTCGCTACATTTTCAAAAAGTACTTATGGGCCCAAAATGGACACCGTGTGCAAAAGTTACGCTTAATTCTTCGTCCGCCGACTCTCCAAGCGTTCTAAATATGCAAGTGCTCATTCTTTGAAAAAATGGGTAAAATCCCTTGTACGTCACGACGAAGTGGTGAGTTCAATCCAAAATGATCGCCACATTTCCACAAAGTACTTATGGGCCCAAAATGGACACCATGTGCAAAAGTTACGCTCAATTCCTCGTACGCCGACTCATCAAGCGTTCTAAATAGGCAAGTGTTCATTCTTTCGAAAAATGGCCAAAATCCATCGTACGTCACGATGAAGTGGTGAGTTCAATCCAAAACGGTAGCTACATTTCCAAAAAGTACTTGTGGGACCAAAACGGACACCGTGTGCAAAAGTTAATCTCAATACTTCGTACGCCGACTCTCCTGGCGTTCCAAATATGCAAGTGCTCATTCTTTCGAAAAATGGCCAAAATCCCTCGTACGCCACGATGAAGTGGTGAGTTTAATCCAAAACGGTCGCTACATTTCCAAAAAGTACTTATGGGCCCAAAACGAAAACTGTGTGCAAAAGTTATGCTCAGTTCTTCGTCCGCCGACTCTCCAAGTGTTCTAAATATACAAGTGCTCATTCTTTCAAAAAGTGACCAAAATCCCTTGTACGTCACGACAAAGTGGTGAGTTCAATCCCAAACGATCGCTACATTTCCAAAAATTACTTATGGGCCCAAAATGGACACCGTGTGCAAAAGTTGCACTCAATTCTTCGTCCGTCGACTCTCCAAGCATTCTAAATATGCAAGTGCTCATTCTTTGAAAAAATGGGTAAAATCCCTCGTACGTCACGACGAAGTGGTGAGTTCAATCCAAAACGATCGCCACATTTCCAAATATTACTTATGGGCCCAAAATGGACACCGTGTGCAAAAGTTACGCTCAATTCCTCGTATGCCGACTCATCAAGCATTCCAAATATGCAAGTGGTCATTCTTTCAAAAAGTGGCCAAAATCCCTCGTACGTCACGACGAAGTGGTGAGTTCAATCCAAAACGGTCGCTACATTTCCAAAAAGTACTTATGGGACCAAAACGAACACCGTGTGCAAAAGTTAATCTCAATAATTAGTACGCCGACTCTCCTAGCTTTCCTAATATGGAAGTGCTCATTCTTTCGAAAAATGGCCAAAATCCCTCGTACGTCACGACGAAGTGGTGAGTTCAATCCAAAACGGTCGCTACATTTCCAAAAAGTACTTATGGGCCCAAAATGGACACCGTGTGCAAAAGTTACGCTCAATTCTTCGTCCATCAACTCTCCAAGCGTTCTAAATATGCAGGTGCTCATTTTTTCAAAAAATGGCCAAAATCAGTCGTACGTCACGAAGAAGTGGTGAGTTCAATCAAAAACAATCGCTACATTTCCGAAAAGTACTTATGGGACCAAAACGAACACCGTGTGCAAAATTTAATCTCAATAATTAGTACGCCGACTCTCCTAGCGTTCCGAATATGGAAGTGCTCATTCTTTCGAAAAATGGCCAAAATCCCTCGTATGTCACGACGAAGTGGTGAGTTCAATCCAAAACGGTCGCTACATTTCCAAAAAGTACTTATGGGCCCAAAATGGACACCGTGTGCAAAAGTTACGCTCAATTCTTCGTCCATCAACTCTCCAAGCGTTCTAAATATGCAGGTGCTCATTCTTTCAAAAAATGGCCAAAATCAGTCCTACGTCACGAAGAAGTGGTGAGTTCAATCAAAAACAATCGCTACATTTCCGAAAAGTACTTATGGGCACAAAACGGACACCGTGTGCAAAAGTTACGCTCAATTCTTCGTACGCTAACTCATCAAGCGTTCTAAATATGCCAGAGCTCATTCTTTCGAAAAATGGCCAAAATCCCTCGTACGTCACGATGAAGTGGTGAGTTCAATCCAAAACGGTCGCTATATTTCCAAAAAGTACTTATGGGACCAAAACGGACACCGTGTGCAAAAGTTAATCTCAATTCTTCGTACGCTGACTCTCCTACCATTCCAAATATGCAAGTGCTCATTCTTTCAAAAAATGGCCAAAATCCCTCGTACGTCACGACGAAGTGGTGAGTTCAATCCAAAACGGTCGCTACATTTCCAAAAATTACTTATGGGCCCAAAACGGAAACCGTGTGCAAATGTTACGCTCAATTCTTCGTCCGCCGACTCTCCAAGCGTTCTAAATATGCAAGTACTCATTTTTTTGAAAAATGGCCAAAATCCCTCGTACGTCACGACGAAGTGGTGAGTTCAATCCAAAACCGTCGCTACATTTTCAAAAAGAAGCTATGGGCCAAAAACGGAAACCTTGGGCAAAAGTTACGCTCAATTCTTCGTCCGCCGACTCTCCAAGCGTTCTAAATATGCCAGTGCTCATTCTTTCGAAAAATAGCCAAAATCCCTTGTACGTCACGATGAAGTGGTGAGTTCAAACCCAAACGGTCACTACATTTCCAAAAAGTACTTATGGGCCCAAAGCGGACACCGTGTGCAAAAGTTACGCTCAATTCTTTGTCCGTTCCAAGAGTTTGAAATATGCAAGTGCTCATTCTTTCGAAAAACGTCCAAAATCCGTCGTACGTCACGACCAAGTGGTGAGTTCGATCCAAAACGGTCACTACATTTCCAAAAAGTACTTATGGGCCAAAAATGGATACCGTGTGTAAAAGTTACGCTCAATTCTTCGTCCGCCGACTCTCCAGGCGTTCTAAATATGCAATTGCTCATTCCGAAAAATGGCCAAAATCCCTCGTACGTCACGACGAAGTGGTGAGTTGAACCCAAAACGGTCGCTACATTTCCAAAAAGTACTTATGGGCCTAAAACGGACACCGTGTGCAAAACCTAATCTCAATTCTTCATACGCCGACTCGCCAAGCGTTCCAAATATGCAAGTGCTCATTCCTTCAAAAAATGGCCAAAATCCCTCGTACGTGACGACAAAGTTGTGAGTTCAATCCAAAACGGTCGCTACATTTCCAAAAAGTACTTATGGGTCAAAAACGTACACCGTGTGCAAAAGTTACGCTCAGTTTTTCGTCCGTCGACTCTCCAAGCGTTCTAAATATACAAGTGCTCATTCTTTCAAAAAGTGGCCAAAATCCCTTGTACGTCACGATGAAGTGGTGAGTTCAATCCCAAACAGTCGCTACATTTCCAAAAAGTACTTATGGGCCCAAAATGGACACCGTGTGCAAAAGTTACGCTCAATTCTTCGTACGCCGACTCATCAAGCGTTCCAAATATGCAAGTGCTCATTCTATCAAAAAATGGCCAAAATCCATCGAACGTCACGATGAAGTGGTGAGTTCGATCCAAAATGGTCGCTACATTTCCACAAAGTACTTATGGGCCCGAAACGGAAACCGTGTGTAAAAGTTATGCTCAATTCTTCGTCGGCCGACTCTCTAAGCGTTCTAAATAGGCAAGTGCTCATTCTTTCGAAAAGTGGCCGAAATCCCTCGTACGTCAAGACGAAGTGGTGAGTTCGATCCAAAATGGTCGCTACATTTCCACAAAGTACTTATGGGCCCGAAACGGAAACTGTGTGTAAAAGTTATGCTCAATTCTTCGTCCGCCGACTCTCTAAGCGTTCTAAATATGCAAGTGGTCATTCTTTCGAAAAGTGGCCAAAATCCCTCGTACATCACGACGAAGTGGTGAGTTCAATCCAAAACGGTCGCTACATTTCCAAAAAGCACTTATGGGACCAAAACGAACACCGTGTGCAAAAGTTAATCTCAATACTTAGTACGCCGACTCTCCTAGCGTTCCGAATATGGAAGTGCTCATTCTTTCGAAAAATGGCCAAAATCCCTCGTATATCACGACGAAGTGGTGAGTTTAATCCAAAACGGTCGCTACATTTCCAAAAAGTACTTATGGGCCCCAAACGAAAACTGTGTGCAAAAGTTATGCTCAGTTCTTCGTCCGTCGACTCTCCAAGTGTTCCAAATATACAAGTGCTCTTTCTTTCAAAAAGTGACCAAAATCCCTTGTACGTCACGACGAAGTGGTGAGTTCAATCTCAAACGATCGCTACATTTCCAAAAATTACTTATGGGCCCAAAATGGACACCGTGTGCAAAAGTTACACTCAATTCTTCGTCCGTCGACTCTCCAAGCGTTCTAAATATGCAAGTGCTCATTCTTTGAAAAAATGGGCAAAATCCCTCGTACGTCACGATGAAGTGGTGAGTTCAATCCAAAACGATCGCCACATTTCCAAAAATTACTTATGGGCCCAAAATGGACACCGTGTGCAAAAGTTACGCTCAATTCTTCGTACGCGGACTCATCAAGCGTTCCAAATATGCAAGTGCTCATTCTTTCGAAAAATGGCCAAAATCCCTCGTATGTCACGACGAAGTGGTGAGTTCAATCCAAAACGGTCGCTACATTTCCAAAAAGTACTTATGGGCCCAAAATGGAAATCGTGTGCAAAAGTTACGCTCAATTCTTCGTCCGCCGACTCTCCAAGCGTTCTAAATATGCAACTGCTCATTTTCTAGAAAAATGGCCAAAATCCCTCGTACGTCATGACCAAGTGGTGAGTTCAATCCCAAACGGTCGCTACATTTTCAAAAAGTACTTATGGGCCCAAAATGGACACCGTGTGCAAAAGTTATGCTCAATTTTTCGTCCGTCGACTCTCCAAGCGTTCCAAATATGCAAGTGCTCATTCGTTTGAAAAACAGCCAAAATCCCTCATACGTCACGACGAAGTTGTGAGTTCGATCCAAAACGGTCGCTACAATTCCAAAAAGTACTTATGGGCCTGAAATGGACACCGTGTGTAAAAGTTACGCTCAATTCTTCGTCCGCCAACTCTCTAAGCGTTCTAAATATGCAAGTGCTCATTCATTCGAAAAATGGCCAAAATCCCCCGTACGTCACGACGAAGTGGTGAGTTCAATCCAAAACGATCGCTACATTTCCAAAAAGTACATATGGGTCAAAAACGGACATCGAGTGCAAAAGTTACGCTCAGTTCTTCGTCCGTCGACTCTCCAAGCGTTCTAAATATGCCAGTGCTCATTCTTTCGAAAAATGGCCAAAATCCATCATACGTCACGACGAAGTGATGAGTTCAATCAAAAACAATCGCTACATTTCCGAAAAGTACTTATGGGCCCAAAACGGACACCGTGTGTAAAAGTTACGCTCAATTCTTCGTACGCCGACTCATCAAGCGTTCCAAATATTTAAGTGCTCATTCTTTCAAAAAATAGGCAAAATCCCTCATACGTCACGACGAAGTGATGAGTTCGATCTAAAATGGTCGCTACATTTCCAAAAAGTACTTATGGGCCCGAAACGGACACCGTGTGTAAAAGTTACACTCAATTCTTCGTCCGCCAACTCTCTAAGCGTTCTAAATATGCAAGTGCTCATTCATTCGAAAAATGGCGAAAATCCCCCGTACGTCACGACGAAGTGGTGAGTTCAATCCAAAACGATCGCTACATTTCCAAAAAGTACATATGGGTCAAAAACGGACACCGTGTGCAAAAGTTACGCTCAATTCTTCGTCCGCCGACTCTCCAAACGTTCTAAATATGCAAGTGCTCATTCTTTCGAAAAATGGCCAAAGTCCCTCGTACGTCACGACGAAGTGGTGAGTTTAATCCAAAACGGTCGCTACATTTCCAAAAAGTACTTATGGGCCCAAAACGAAAACTGTTTGCAAAAGTTATGCTCAGTTCTTCGTCCGCCGACTCTCCAAGTGTTCTAAATATACAAGTGCTCGTTCTTTCAAAAAGTGACCAAAATCCCTTGTACGTCATGACGAAGTGGTGAGTTCAATCCCAAACGGTCGCTACATTTCCAAAAATTACTTATGGGCCCAAAATGGGCACCGTGTGCAAAAGTTACGCTCAATTCTTCGTCCGTCGACTCTCCAAGCGTTCTAAATATACAAGTGCTCATTCATTCAAAAAGTGAACAAAATCTCTTGTACGTCACGATGAAGTGGTGAGTTCAATCCCAAATGATCGCTACATTTCCAAAAATTACTTATGGGCCCAAAATGGACACCGTGTGCAAAAGTTACGCTCAATTCTTCGTCCGTCGACTCTCCAAGCGTTCTAAATATGCAAGTGCTCATTCTTTGAAAAAATGGGTAAAATCCCTCGTACGTCACGACGAAGTGGTGAGTTCAATCCAAAACGATCGCCACATTTCCAAAAATTACTTATGGGCCCAAAATGGACACCATGTGCAAAAGTTACGCTCAATTCTTCGT
>NW_019243333.1:68376-84698 GCF_002742605.1 Olea europaea var. sylvestris | reverse complement strand
GCTCAATTCTTCGTACGTCGACTCATCAAGCGTTCCAAATATGCAAGTGCTCATTCGTTCGAAAAACAGCCAAAATCCCTCATACGTCACGACGAAGTTGTGAGTTCGATCCAAAACGGTCGCTACAATTCCAAAAAGTACTTATGGGCCCGAAATGGACACCGTGTGTAAAAGTTACGCTCAATTCTTCGTCCGCCAACTCTCTAAGCGTTCTAAATATGCAAGTGCTCATTCATTCGAAAAATGGCCAAAATCCCCCGTACGTCACGACGAAGTGGTGAGTTCAATCCAAAACGATCGCTACATTTCCAAAAAGTACATATGGGTCAAAAACGGACATCGAGTGCAAAAGTTACGCTCAGTTCTTCGTCCGTCGACTCTCCAAGCGTTCTAAATATGCCAGGGCTCAGTCTTTCAAAAAATGGCCAAAATCCCTCATTCGTCATGACGAAGTGGTGAGTTCAATCCAAAACGGTCGCTACATTTCCAAAAAGTACTTATGGGCCAAAAACGGACACCGTGTGCAAAAGTTAATCTCAATACTTCGTACGCCGACTCTCCTGGCGTTCCAAATATGCAAGTGCTCATTCTTTCGAAAAATGGCCAAAATCACTCGTACGTCACGATGAAGTGGTAAGTTTAATCCAAAACGGTCGCTACATTTCAAAAAAGTACTTATGGGCCCAAAACGAAAACTGTGTGCAAAAGTTATGCTCAGTTCTTCGTCCGCCGACTCTCCAAGTGTTCTAAATATACAAGTGCTCATTCTTTCAAAAAGTGACCAAAATCCCTTGTACGTCACGACGAAGTGGTGAGTTCAATCCAAAACGGCGCTACATTTCCAAAAAGTACTTATGGGCCCAAAACGAAAACTGTGTGCAAAAGTTATGCTCAGTTCTTCGTCCGCCGACTCTCCAAGTGTTCTAAATATACAAGTGCTCATTCTTTCAAAAAGTGACCAAAATCCCTTGTACGTCACGACGAAGTGGTGAGTTCAATCCAAAACGGCGCTACATTTCCAAAAAGTACTTATGGGCCCAAAACGAAAACTGTGTGCAAAAGTTATGCTCAGTTCTTCGTCCGCCGACTCTCCAAGTGTTCTAAATATACAAGTGCTCATTCTTTCAAAAAGTGACCAAAATCCCTTGTACGTCACGACGAAGTGGTGAGTTCAATCCAAAACGGCGCTACATTTCCAAAAAGTACTTATGGGCCCAAAACGAAAACTGTGTGCAAAAGTTATGCTCAGTTCTTCGTCCGCCGACTCTCCAAGTGTTCTAAATATACAAGTGCTCATTCTTTCAAAAAGTGACCAAAATCCCTTGTACGTCACGACGAAGTGGTGAGTTCAATCCAAAACGGCGCTACATTTCCAAAAAGTACTTATGGGCCCAAAACGAAAACTGTGTGCAAAAGTTATGCTCAGTTCTTCGTCCGCCGACTCTCCAAGTGTTCTAAATATACAAGTGCTCATTCTTTCAAAAAGTGACCAAAATCCCTTGTACGTCACGACGAAGTGGTGAGTTCAATCCAAAACGGCGCTACATTTCCAAAAAGTACTTATGGGCCCAAAACGAAAACTGTGTGCAAAAGTTATGCTCAGTTCTTCGTCCGCCGACTCTCCAAGTGTTCTAAATATACAAGTGCTCATTCTTTCAAAAAGTGACCAAAATCCCTTGTACGTCACGACGAAGTGGTGAGTTCAATCCAAAACGGCGCTACATTTCCAAAAAGTACTTATGGGCCCAAAACGAAAACTGTGTGCAAAAGTTATGCTCAGTTCTTCGTCCGCCGACTCTCCAAGTGTTCTAAATATACAAGTGCTCATTCTTTCAAAAAGTGACCAAAATCCCTTGTACGTCACGACGAAGTGGTGAGTTCAATCCAAAACGGCGCTACATTTCCAAAAAGTACTTATGGGCCCAAAACGAAAACTGTGTGCAAAAGTTATGCTCAGTTCTTCGTCCGCCGACTCTCCAAGTGTTCTAAATATACAAGTGCTCATTCTTTCAAAAAGTGACCAAAATCCCTTGTACGTCACGACGAAGTGGTGAGTTCAATCCAAAACGGCGCTACATTTCCAAAAAGTACTTATGGGCCAAAAACGGACACCGTGTGCAAAAGTTACGCTCAATTCTTCGTACGCCGACTCATCAAGCGTTCCAAATATGCAAGTGCTCATTCTTTCGAAAATGGCCAAAATCCCTCGTGTCCAAAACGGTCGCTACATTACCAAAAAGTACTTATGGGCCCAAAACGAAAACCGTGTGCAAAAGTTATGCTCAATTCTTCGTCCGCCGACTCTCCAAGCGTTCTAAATATGCAAGCGCTCATTTTTTTGAAAAATGGCCAAATTCCCTCGTACGTCAAGACCAAGTGGTGAGTTCAATCCCAAACGGTCGCTACATTTTCAAAAAGTACTTATGGGCCCAAAACGAAAACCGTGTGCAAAAGTTACGCTCAATTCTTCGTCCGTCGACTCTCCAAGCGTTCTAAATATGCAAGTTCTCATTCTTTCAAAAAATGGCCAAAATTCGTCGTACGTCACGACGAAGTGGTGAGTTCAATCAAAAACAATCGCTACATTTCCGAAAAGTCCTTATGGGCCCAAAACGGACACCGTGTGCAAAAGTTACGCTCTATTCTTCGTACGCCGACTCATCAAGCGTTCCAAATATGCAAGTGCTCATTCTTTCGAAAAACATCCAAAATCCCTCATACGTCACGACGAAGTTTTGAGTGTGATCCAAAACGGTCGCTACGTTTCCAAAAAGTACTTATGGGCCCGAAATGGACACCGTGTGTAAAAGTTACGCTCAATTCTTCGTCCGCCGACTCTCCAAAAGTTCTAAATATGCAAGTGCTCATTCTTTCGAAAAATGGCCAAAATCTCTCGTACGTCACGACGAAGTGGTGAGTTTAATCCAAAACGGTCGCTACATTTCCAAAAAGTACTTATGGTCCCAAAACGAACTCCGGGTGCAAAAGTTGCGCTCAATTCTTCGTACGTCGACAATCCAAGCGTTCCAAATATGCAAGTGCTCATTCTTTGAAAAAATGGACAAAATCCCTCGTACGTCACGACGAAGTGGTGAGTTCAATCCCAAACGGTCGCTACATTTCCAAAAATTACTTATGGGCCCAAAATGGACGCCTTGTGCAAAAGTAACGCTCAATTCTTCGTCCGTCGACCCTCCAAGCGTTCTAAATATGCAAGTGCTCATTCTTTGAAAAAATGGACAAAATCCCTCGTACGTCACGACGAAGTGGTGAGTTCAATCCAAAACGATCGCCACATTTCCAAAAATTACTTATGGACCCAAAATGGACACCGTGTGCAAAAGTTACGCTCAATTCTTCGTACGCCGACTCATCAAGCGTTCCAAATATGCAAGTGCTCATTCTTTCGAAAAATGGCCAAAATCCCTCGTGTCCAAAACGGTCGCTTCATTACCAAAAAGTACTTATGGGCCCAAAACGAAAACCGTGTGCAAAAGTTATGCTCAATTCTTCGTCCGCCGACTCTCCAAGCGTTCTAAATATGCAAGTGCTCATTTTTTTGAAAAATGGCCAAATTCCCTCGTACGTCAAGACCAAGTGGTGAGTTCAATTCCAAACGGTCGCTACATTTTCAAAAAGTACTTATGGGCCCAAAATGGACACCGTGTGCAAAAGTTACGCTCAATTCTTCGTCCGTCGACTCTCCAAGCGTTCTAAATATGCAAGTTCTCATTCTTTCAAAAAATGGCCAAAATCCGTCGTACGTCAAGACGAAGTGGTGAGTTCAATCAAAAACAATCACTACATTTCCGAAAAGTACTTATGGGCCCAAAACGGACACCGTGTGCAAAAGTTACGCTCAATTCTTCGTACGCCGACTCATCAAGCGTTCCGAATATGCAAGTGCTCATTCTTTCGAAAAACATCCAAAATCCCTCATACGTCACGACGAAGTTTTGAGTTCGATCCAAAATGGTCGCTACGTTTCCAAAAAGTACTTATGGGCCCGAAACGGACACCGTGTGTAAAAGTTACGCTCAATTCTTCGTCCGCGAACTCTCTAAGCGTTCTAAATATGCAAGTGCTCATTCATTCGAAAAATGGCCAAAATCCCTCGTTCGTCACGACGAAGTGGTGAGTTCAATCCAAAACGATCGCTACATTTCCAAAAAGTACATATGGGTCAAAAACGGACACCGTGTGCAATAGTTACGCTCAGTTCTTCGTCCGTCGACTCTCCAAGCGTTCTAAATATGCCAGTGCTCATTCTTTCGAAAAATGGCCAAAATCCCTCGTATGTCACGATGAAGTGGTGAGTTCAATCCAAAACGGTCGCTACATTTCCAAAAAGTACTTATGGGCCCAAAATGGAAATCGTGTGCAAAAGTTACGCTCAATTCTTCGTCCGCCGACTCTCCAAGCGTTCTAAATATGCAAGTGCTCATTTTCTAGAAAATGGCCAAAATCCCTCGTACGTCACGACCAAGTGGTGAGTTCAATCCCAAACGGTCGCTACATTTTCAAAAAGTACTTATGGGCCCAAAATGGACACCGTGTGCAAAAGTTACGCTCAATTCTTCGTCCGTCGACTCTCCAAGCGTTCTAAATATGCAAGTTCTCATTCTTTCAAAAAATGGCCAAAATCCGTCGTACGTCACGACGAAGTGGTGAGTTCAATCAAAAACAATCGCTACATTTCCGAAAAGTACTTATGGGCCCAAAACGGACACCGTGTGCAAAAGTTACGCTCAATTCTTCGTACGCCGACTCATCAAGCGTTCCAAATATGCAAGTGCTCATTCTTTCGAAAAACATCCAAAATCCCTCATACGTCACGACGAAGTTTTGAGTTCGATCCAAAACGGTCGCTACATTTCCAAAAAGTACTTATGGGCCCGAAACGGACACCGTGTGTAAAAGTTACGCTCAATTCTTCGTCCGCGAACTCTCTAAGCATTCTAAATATGCAAGTGCTCATTCATTCGAAAAATGGCCAAAATCCCTCGTTCGTCATGACGAAGTGGTGATTTCAATCCAAAACGATCGCTACAGTTCCAAAAAGTACATATGGGTCAAAAACGGACACCGTGTGCAATAGTTACGCTCAGTTCTCCGTCCGTCGACTCTCCAAGCGTTCTAAATATGCCAGTGCTCATTCTTTCGAAAAATGGCCAAAATCCCTCGTATGTCACGATGAAGTGGTGAGTTCAATCCAAAACAGTCGCTACAATTCCAAAAAGTACTTATGGGCCCAAAATGGAAATCGTGTGCAAAAGTTACGCTCAATTCTTCGTCCGCCGACTCTCCAAGCGTTCTAAATATGCAAGTGCTCATTTTCTAGAAAAATGGCCAAAATTCCTCGTACGTCACGACCAAGTGGTGAGTTCAATCCCAAACGGTCGCTACATTTTCAAAAAGTACTTATGGGCCCAAAATGGACACCGTGTGCAAAAGTTACGCTCAATTCTTCGTCCGTCGACTCTCCAAGCGTTCTAAATATGCAAGTGCTCATTCTTTCAAAAAATGGCCAAAATCCGTCGTACGTCACGACGAAGTGGTGAGTTCAATCAAAAACAATCGCTACATTTCCGTAAAGTACCTATGGGCCCAAAACGGACACCGTGTGCAAAAGTTACGCTCAATTCTTCGTACGCCGACTCATCAAGCGTTCCAAATATGCAAGTGCTCATTCTTTCGAAAAATGGCCAAAATCCCTTGTACGTCACGACGAAGTGGTGAGTTCGATCCAAAACGGTCGCTACATTTCGAAAAAGTACTTATGGGCCCAAAATGGACACCGTGTGCAAAAGTTACGCTCAATTCTTCGTCCGTCGACTCTCCAAGCGTTCTAAATATACAAGTGCTCATTCTTTCAAAAAGTGACCAAAATCCCTTGTACGTCACGACGAAGTGGTGAGTTCGATCCAAAACGGTCGCTACATTTCGAAAAAGTACTTATGGGCCCAAAATGGACACCGTGTGCAAAAGTTACGCTCAATTCTTCGTCCGTCGACTCTCCAAGCGTTCTAAATATACAAGTGCTCATTCTTTCAAAAAGTGACCAAAATCCCTTGTACGTCACGACGAAGTGGTGAGTTCGATCCAAAACGGTCGCTACATTTCGAAAAAGTACTTATGGGCCCAAAATGGACACCGTGTGCAAAAGTTACGCTCAATTCTTCGTCCGCCGACTCTCCAAACGTTCTAAATATGCAAGTGCTCATTCTTTCGAAAAATGGCCAAAATCCCTTGTACGTCACGACAAAGTGGTGAGTTTAATCCAAAACGGTCGCTACATTTCGAAAAAGTACTTATGGGCCCAAAACGAAAACTGTGTGCAAAAGTTATGCTCAGTTCTTCGTCCGCCGACTCTCCAAGTGTTCTAAATATACAAGTGCTCATTCTTTCAAAAAATGGCCAAAATCCCTTGTACGTCACGACGAAGTGGTGAGTTCAATCCCAAACGGTCGCTACATTTCCAAAAAGTACTTATGGGCTCATTCTTTTGAAAAATGGCCAAAATCCCTTGTACGTCACGACGAAGTGGTGAGTTCAATCCCAAACGGTCGCTACATTTCCAAAAAGTACTTATGGGCTCATTCTTTTGAAAAATGGCCAAAATCCCTTGTACGTCACGACGAAGTGGTGAGTTCAATCCAAAACGATCGCCACATTTCCAAAAATTACTTATGGGCCCAAAATGGACACCGTGTGCAAAAGTTACGCTCAATTCTTCGTACGCCGGCTCATCAAGCGTTCCAAATATGCAAGTGCTCATTCTTTCGAAAAATGGCCAAAATCCCTCGTGTACAAAACGGTCGCTACATTTCCAAAAAGTACTTGTGGGCCCAAAACGAAAATCGTGTACAAAAGTTATGCTCAATTCTTCGTCCGCCGACTCTCCAAGTGTTCTAAATATGCAAGTGCTCATTTTTTTTAAAAATGGCCAAATTCCCTCGTACGTCAAGACCAAGTGGTGAGCTCAATCCCAAACAGACGCTACATTTTCAAAAAGTACTTATGGGCCCAAAATGGACACCGTGTGCAAAAGTTACGCTCAATTCTTCGTCCGTCGACTCTCCAAGCGTTCTAAATATGCAAGTGCTCATTCTTTCAAAAAATGGCCAAAATCCGTTGTACGTCACGACGAAGTGGTGAGTTCAATCCAAAACGGTCGCTACATTTCCAAAAAGTACTTGTGGGCCCAAAACGAAAATCGTGTGCAAAAGTTATGCTCAATTCTTCGTCCGCCGACTCTCCAAGTGTTCTAAATATGCAAGTGCTCATTTTTTTAAAAATGGCCAAATTCCCTCGTACGTCAAGACCAAGTGGTGAGTTCAATCCCAAACAGTCGCTACATTTTCAAAAAGTACTTATGGGCCCAAAATGGACACCGTGTGCAAAAGTTACGCTCAATTCTTCGTCCGTCGACTCTCCAAGCGTTCTAAATATGCAAGTGCTCATTCTTTCAAAAAATGGCCAAAATCCGTTGTACGTCACGACGAAGTGGTGAGTTCAATCCAAAACGGTCGCTACATTTCCAAAAAGTACTTATGGGCCCAAAACGGACACCGTGTGCAAAAGTTACGCTCAATTCTTCGTACGCCGACTCATCAAGCGTTCCAAATATGCAAGTGCTCATTCTTTCGAAAAATGGCCAAAATCCCTCGTGTACAAAACGGTCGCTACATTTCCAAAAAGTACTTATGGGCCCAAAACGGACACCGTGTGCAAAAGTTACGCTCAATTCTTCGTACGCCGACTCATCAAGCGTTCCAAATATGCAAGTGCTCATTCTTTCAAAAACAGCCAAAATCCCTCATACGTCACGACGAAGTGGTGAGTTCGATCCAAAACGGTCGCTACAATTCCAAAAAGTACTTATGGGCCCGAAACGGACACCGTGTGTAAAAGTTACGCTCAATTCTTCGTCGGCCAACTCTCTAAGCATTCTAAATATGTACGTGCTCATTCTTTTGAAAAATAGCCAAAATCCCTCGTACGTCACGACGAAGTGGTGAGTTCAATCCAAAACGATCGCTACATTTCCAAAAAGTACATATGGGTCAAAAACGGACACCGTGTGCAAAAGTTACGCTCAGTTCTTCGTCCGTCGACTCTCCAAGCGTTCTAAATATGCCAGTGCTCATTCTTTTGAAAAATGGCCAAAATCCCTCGTACTTCACGACGAAGTGGTGAGTTCAATCCAAAACGGTCGCTACATTTCCAAAAAGTACTTATTGGCCAAAAACGGACACCGTGTGCAAAAGTTACGCTCAATTCTTCGTCCGTCGACTCTCCAAACGTTCTAAATATGCTTGTGCTCATTCTTTCGAAAAATGGCCAAAATCTCTCGTACGTCACGATGAAGTGGTGAGTTTAATCAAAAACGGTTGCTACATTTCCAAAAAGTACTTGTGGGACCAAAACGGACACCGTGTGCAAAAGTTAATCTCAATTCTTCGTACGCCGACTCTCCTAGCGTTCCAAATACGCAAGAGCTCATTCTTTCGAAAGATGGCCAAAATCCCTCGTACGTCACGATGAAGTGGTGAGTTGAATCCAAAACGTTCGCTACATTTCCAAAAAGTACTTATGGACCCAAAACGGAAACCGTGTGCAAAAGTTACGCTCAATTCTTCGTCCGTCGACTCTCCAAGCGTTCTAAATATGCAAGTGCTCATTTTTTTTGAAAAATTGCCAAAATCCCTCTTACGTCACGACAAAGTGGTGAGTTCAATCCAAAACCGTCGCTACATTTCCAAAAAGTACATATGGGACCAAAATGGAAACGTGTGCAAAAGTTACGCTCAATTCTTCGTCCGCCGACTCTCCAAGCGTTCTAAATATGCAAGTGCTCATTTTTTTGAAAAATGGCCAAAATCCCTCGTACGTCACGAGGAAGTGGTGAGTTAAATCCAAAATGGTCGCTACAATTCCAAAAATTACTTATGGGCCAAAAACGGGCACCGTGTGCAAAAGTTACGCTCAGTTCTTCGTCCGCCGACTCTCCAAGCGTTCTAAATATGCCAGTGCTCATTCTTTCGAAAAATGGCCAAAATCCCTCGTACGTCACGAGGAAGTGGTGAGTTAAATCCAAAATGGTCGCTACAATTCCAAAAATTACTTATGGGCCAAAAACGGACACCGTGTGCAAAAGTTACGCTCAGTTCTTCGTCCGCCGACTCTCCAAGCGTTCTAAATATGCCGGTGCTCATTTTTTTGACAAATGGCCAAAATCCCTCGTACGTCACGACAAAGTGGTGAGTTCAATCCAAAACAGTCGCTACGTTTCCAAAAAGTACTTATGGGCCTAAAACGGAAACCTTGGGCAAAAGTTACGCTCAATTCTTCGTCCGCCGACTCTCCAAGCGTTCTAAATATGCAAGTGCTCATTTTTTTGAAAATTGGTCAAAATCCCTCGTACTTCATGATGAAGTGGTGAGTTCAATCCAAAACGGTCGCTACATTTCCAAAGAGTACTTATGGGCAAAAAATGGACACCGTGTGCAAAATTACGCTCAGTTCTTCGTCCGTCGACTCTCCAAGCGTTCCAAATATGCAAGTGCTCATTCTTTCGAAAAATGGCTAAAATCCCTTGTACGTCATGACGAAGTGGTGAGTGCAATCCAAAACGTTCGATACATTTCCAAAAAGTACTTATGGGTCCAAAACGGAAACCGTGTGCAAAAGTTACGCTCAATTCTTCGTCCGCCGACTCTCCAAGCGTTCTAAATATGTAAGTGCTCATTTTGTTGAAAAATGGCCAAAATCCTTCTTACGTCATGATGAAGTGGTGAGATCAATCCAAAACGGTCGCTACATTTCCAAAGAGTACTTATAGGCCCAAAACGGACACCGTGTGCAAAAGTTACGCTCAGTTCTTCGTCCGCCGACTCTCCAAGCGTTCTAAATATGCCAGCGCTCATACTTTCAAAAAATGGCCAAAATCCCTCGTACGTCACGACGAAGTGGTGAGTTCAATCCAAAACGTTCGCTACATTTCCAAAAAAGTGCTTATGTGCCCAAAACGGAAACCGTGTGCAAAAGTTACGCTCAATTCTTCGTCCGCCGACTCTCCAAGCGTTCTAAATATACAAGTGCTCATTTTTTTGAAAAATGGCCAAAATCTCTCGTACGTCACTATAAAGTGGTGAGTTCAATCCAAAACAGTCGCTACATTTCCAAAAAGTACTTATGGGCCCAAAATGGAAACCTTGGGCAAAAGTTACGCTCAATTCTTCGTCCGCCGACTCTCCAAGCGTTCTAAATATGCAAGTGCTCATTTTTTTGAAAAATGGCCAAAATCCCTCTTACGTCACGATGAAGTGGTGAGTTCAATCCAAAACGGTCGCTACATTTCCAAAAAGTAGTTATGGGCCCAAAACGGAAACCTTGGGTAAAAGTTATGCTCAATTCTTCGTCCGCCGACTCTCCAAGCGTTCTAAATATGCAAGTGCTCATTTTTTTGAAAATTGGTCAAAATCCCTCGTACGTCACGATGAAGTGGTGAGTTCAATCCAAA
Source organism: Olea europaea var. sylvestris (assembly GCF_002742605.1). NCBI lineage: Eukaryota > Viridiplantae > Streptophyta > Magnoliopsida > Lamiales > Oleaceae > Olea > Olea europaea. The sequence goes on along the minus strand of NW_019243333.1, from coordinate 74,173 downwards.
ACGGTCGCTACATTTCCAAAGAGTACTTATGGGCCAAAAATGGACACCGTGTGCAAAAGTTACGCTCAGTTCTTCGACCGCCGACTCCAAGCGTTCTAAATATGCCAGTGCTCATTTTCTCGAAAAATGGCCAAAATCCCTCGTACGTCACGACAAAGTGGTGAGTTCAATCCAAAACAGTCGCTACATTTCCAAAAATTACTCATGGGCCCAAAACGGAAACCTTGGGCAAAAGTTATGCTCAAATCTTCGTCCGCCGACTCTCCAAGCGTTCTAAAGATGCAAGTGCTCATTTTTTCGAAAAATGGCCAAAATCCCTCGTACGTCACGATGAAGTGGTGAGTTCAATCCAAAACGGTCGCTACATTTCCAAAGAGTACTTATGGGCCAAAAACGGACACCGTGTGCAAAAGTTACGCTCAGTTCTTCGTCCGCCGACTCTCCAAGCGTTCTAAATATGCAAGTGCTCATACTTATGGAAAATTGCCAAAATCCCTCGTACGTCACGACGAAGTGGTGAGTTCAATCCAAAATGTTCGCTACATTTCCAAAAAGTACTTATGTGCCCAAAACGGAAACCGTGTGCAAAAGTTACGCTCAATTCTTCGTCCGCCGACTCTCCAAGCGTTCTAAATATGCAAGTGCTCATTTTTTTGAAAAATGGCCAAAATCCCTCGTACGTCACTATGAAGTGGTGAGTTCAATCCAAAACAGTCGCTATATTTCTAAAAAGTACTTATGGGCCCAAAATGGAAACCTTGGGCAAAAGTTAGCTCAATTCTTCGTCCGCCGACTCTCCAAGTGTTCTAAATATCCAAGTGCTCATTTTTTTGAAAAATGGCCAAAATCCCTCGTACGTCACTATGAAGTGGTGAGTTCAATCCAAAACAGTCGCTACATTTTCAAAAAGTACTTATGGGCCCAAAATGGAAACCTTGGGCAAAAGTTACGCTCAATTCTTCGTCCACCGACTCTCCAAGCGTTCTAAATATGCAAGTGCTCATTTTTTTGAAAAATGGCCAAAATCCCTCGTACGTCACTATGAAGTGGTGAGTTCAATCCAAAACAGTCGCTACATTTTCAAAAAGTACTTATGGGCCCAAAATGGAAACCTTGGGCAAAAGTTACGCTCAATTCTTCGTCCACCGACTCTCCAAGCGTTCTAAATATGCAAGTGCTCATTTTTTTGAAAAATGGCCAAAATCCCTCTTACGTCACGATGAAGTGGTGAGTTCAATCCAGAACAATCGCTACATTTCCAAAAAGTAGTTATGGGCCCAAAACGGAAACCTTGGGTAAAAGTTACGCTCAGTTCTTCGTCCGCCGACTCTCCAAGCGTTCTAAATATGCAAGCGCTCATTTTTTTGAAAATTGGTCAAAATCCCTCGTACGTCACGATGAAGTGGTGAGTTCAATCCAAAACGGTCGCTACATTTCCAAAGAGTACTTATGGGCCAAAAATGGACACCGTGTGCAAAAGTTACGCTCAGTTCTTCGACCGCCGACTCCAAGCGTTCTAAATATGCCAGTGCTCATTTTTTCGAAAAATGGCCAAAATCCCTCGTACGTCACGACAAAGTGGTGAGTTCAATCCAAAACAGTCGCTACATTTTCAAAAATTACTCATGGGCCCAAAACGGAAACCTTGGGCAAAAGTTATGCTCAAATCTTTGTCCGCCGACTCTCCAAGCGTTCTAAAGATGCAAGTGCTCATTTTTTTGAAAAATGGCCAAAATCCCTCGTACGTCACGATGAAGTGGTGAGTTCAATCCAAAACGGTCGCTACATTTCCAAAGAGTACTTATGGGCCAAAAATGGACACCGTGTGCAAAAGTTACGCTCAGTTCTTCGTCCGCCGACTCTCCAAGCGTTCTAAATATGCAAGTGCTCATACTTTTGAAAAATGGCCAAAATCCCTCTTATGTCACGATGAAGTGGTGAGTTCAATCCAAAACGTTCTCTACATTTCCAAAAAGTACTTATGTGCCCAAAACGAAAACCGTGTGCAAAAGTTACGCTCAATTCTTCGCCCGCCGACTCTCCAAGCGTTCTAAATATGCAAGTGCTCATTTTTTTGAAAAATGGCCAAAATCCCTCGTACGTCACTATGAAGTGGTGAGTTCAATCCAAAACAGTCGCTATATTTCCAAAAAGTACTTATGGGCCCAAAATGGAAACCTTGGGCAAAAGTTACGCTCAATTCTTCGTCCCCCGACTCTCCAAGTGTTCTAAATATCCAAGTGCTCATTTTTTTGAAAAATGGCCAAAATCCCTCGTACGTCATGATGAAGTGGTGAGTTCAATCCAAAAAGGTCGCTACATTACCAAAGAGTACTTATGGGCCCAAAACGGACGCCGTGTGCAAAAGTTACGCTCGGTTCTTCGTCCGCCGACTCTCCAAGCGTTCTAAATATGCAAGTGCTCATTCTTTCGAAAAATGGCCAAAATCCCTCGTACGTCACGAGGAAGTGGTGAGTTCAATCCTAAACGGTCGCTACAATTCCAAAAAGTACTTATGGGCCAAAAACGGACACCGTGTGCAAAAGTTACGCACAGTTCTTCATCCGCCGACTCTCCAAGCGTTCTAAATATGCCAGTGCTCATTTTTTCGAAAAATGGCCAAAATCGCTCGTACGTCACGACAAAGTGGTGAGTTCAATCTAAAACAGTCGCTACATTTCCAAAAAGTACTCATGGGCCCAAAACGGAAACCTTGGGCAAAAGTTATGCTCAAATCTTCGTCCGCCGACTCCCCAAGCGTTCTAAATATGCAAGTGCTCATTTTTTCGAAAAATGGCCAAAATCCCTCGTACGTCACGACGAAGTGGTGAGTTCAATCCCAAACGGTCGCTACATTTCCAAAAAGTACTTATGGGCCCAAAATGGACACCGTGTGCAAAAGTTACGCTCAATTCTTCGTTCGTCGACTCTCCAGGCGTTCTAAATATGCGAGTGCTCATTCTTTCAAAAAATGTCCAAAATCCCTCGTACGTCACGGCGAAGTGGTGAGTTCAATCCAAAACAATCGCTACATTTCCAAAAAGTACTTATGGGCCGAAATGGACACCATGTACAAAAGTTACGCTCAATTCTTCATACGCCGACTCATCAAGCGTTTCAAATAAGCAAGTGCTCATTCTTTCAAAAAATGGGCAAAATCCGTGGAACGTCACGATGAAGTGGTGAGTTCGATCCAAAATGGTCGCTACATTTCCACAAAGTACTTATGGGCCCGAAACGGAAATCGTGTGTAAAAGTTATGCTCAATTCTTCGTCCACCGACTCTCTAAGCTTTCTAAATATGCAAGTGCTCATTCTTTCGAAAAGTGGCCAAAATCCCTCGTACGTTACGACGAAGTTGTGAGTTCAATCGAAAACGGTCGCTACATTTCCAAAAAGTACTTATGGGCCCAAAACGGACACCGTGTTCAAAAGTTACGCTCAATCCTTCGTCCGCCGACTCTCCAAGCGTTCTAAATATGCAAGTGCTCATTCTTTCGAAAAATGGCCAAAATCCCTCGTATGTCATGACCAAGTGGTGAGTTCAATCCAAAACGGTCACTACATTTCCAAAAAGTACTTATGGGCCAAAAATGGACACCTTGTGCAAAAGTTAATCTCAATTCTTCGTACGCCGACTTTCCAAGCGTTCGAAATACGTAAGTGCTCATTCTTTTGAAAAATGGCCAAAATCCCTCGTACGTCACGACGAAGTGGTGAGTTCAATCCCAAACGGTCGCTACATTTCCAAAAAGTACTTATGGGCCCAAAACGGACACCGTGTACAAAAGTTACGCTCAATTCTTCGTCCGTCTACTCTCCAAGCGTTCTAAATACGCAAGTGCTGATTCTTTCGAAAAAAGACCAAAATCCCTCGTACGTCACGAGGAAATGGTGAGTTCAATCCAAAATGGTCGCTACAATTCCAAAAAGTACCTATGGGCCCAAAACGGACACCGTGTGCAAAACTTAATCTCAATTCTTCGTACGCCGACTCGCCAAGCGTTCCAAATATGCAAGTGCTCATTCTTTCGAAAAACGGCCAAAATCCCTCGTACGTGACGACGAAGTTGTGAGTTCAATCCAAAATGGTCGCTACATTTCCAAAAAGTACTTATGGGTCAAAAACGGACACCATGTGCAAAAGTTACGCTCAGTTCTTCGTCCGCCGATTCTCCAAGCGTTATAAATATGCCAGTGCTCATTCTTTCGAAAAATAGCCAAAATCCCTTGTACGTCACTGCGAAGTGCTGAGCTCAGTCCCAAACGGTAGCTACATTTTCGAAAAGTACTTATGGGCCCAAAATGGACACCGTGTGCAAAAGTTACGCTCAATTCTTCGTCGGCCGACTCTCCAAGCGTTCTAAATATGCCAGTGCTCATTCTTTCGAAAAATAGCCAAAATCCCTTGTACGTCACGACGAAGTGGTGAGTTCAATCCCAAACGGTCGCTACATTTTCAAAAAGTACTTATGGGCACAAAGCGAACACCGTGTGCAAAAGTTACGTTCAATTCTTCGTCCGTCAACTCTCCAAGAGTTCGAAATATGCAAGTGCTCACTCTTTCGAAAAATGTCCAAAATCCGTCGGACGTCACGACGAAGTGGTGAGTTCAATCCCAAACGGGCGCTACATTTTCAAAAAGTACTTATGGGTCAAAAACGGACACCGTGTGCAAAACTTAATCTCAATTCTTCGTACGTCGACTCACCAAGCGTTCCAAATATGCAAGTGCTCATTCTTTCGAAAAATAGCCAAAATCCCTTGTACGTCATCCAAGCGTTCTAAATAAGCAAGTGCTCATTCTTTCGAAAAATAGCCAAAATCCCTTGTACGTCATCCAAGCGTTCTAAATAAGCAAGTGCTCATTCTTTCGAAAAATAGCCAAAATCCCTTGTACGTCATCCAAGCGTTCTAAATAAGCAAGTGCTCATTCTTTCGAAAAATAGCCAAAATCCCTTGTACGTCATCCAAGCGTTCTAAATAAGCAAGTGCTCATTCTTTCGAAAAATAGCCAAAATCCCTTGTACGTCACGACGAAGTGGTGAGTTCAATCCCAAACGGTCGCTACATTTCCAAAAAGTACTTATGGGTCAAAAACGGACACCGTGTGCAAAAGTTACGCTCAGTTCTTCGTCCGCCAACTCTCCAAGCATTCTAAATATACAAGTGCTCATTCTTTCAAAAAGTGGCCAAAATCCCTTGTACGTCACGACGAAGTGGTGAGTTCAATCCCAAACGGTCGGTACATATCCAAAAAGTATTTATGGGCCCAAAACGGACACCGTGTGCAAAAGTTACGCTCAATTCTTCGTTCGTCAACTCTCCAAGCTTTCTAAATATGCAAGTGCTCATTCTTTCAAAAAAGGGCCAAAATCCCTCGTACGTCACGACGAAGTGGTGAGTTCAATCCAAAACAATCGTTACATTTTCAAAAAGTACTTATGGGCCCGAAATGGACCCCGTGTGCAAAAGTTACGCTCAATTCTTCGTACGCCAACTCATCAAGAGTTCCAAATATGCAAGTGCTCATTCTTTCGAAAAATGGCTAAAATCCGTCGAACGTCACGATGAAGTGGTGAGATCGATCCAAAATGGTCGCTACATTTCCACAAAGTACTTATGGGCCCGAAATGGAAACCGTGTATAAAAGTTATGCTCAATTCTTCGTCCGCCGACTCTCTAAGCGTTCTAAATATGCAAGTGCTCCTTCATTCGAAAAGTGGCCAAAATCCCTTGTACGTCACGACGAAGTGGTGGGTTCAATCGAAAATGGTCGCTACATTTCCAAAAAGTA
>NW_019243333.1:66339-66880 GCF_002742605.1 Olea europaea var. sylvestris | reverse complement strand
ACTGTGTGCAAAAGTTACGCTCAATTCTTCGTACGCCGACTCTCCAAGCGTTCCAAATATGCAAGTGCTCATTCTTTCGAAAAGTGGCGAAAATCCCTCATACGTCACGACGAAGTGGTGAGTTCGATCAAAAACGGTCACTACATTTCCAAAAAATACTTATGGGCGCAAAATGGACACCGTGTGGAAAAGTTACGCTCAATTCTTCGTCCGCCGACTCTCCAAGCGTTCTAAATATGCATGTGCTCATTCTTTCGAAAAATGGCCAAAATCCCTCGTACGTCACGATGATGTGGTGAGTTCAATCCAAAACGGTCGCTACATTTCCAAAAAGTACTTATGGGCCTTAAACGGACACCGTGTGCAAAACATAATCTCAATTCTTCGTACGTCGACTCACCAAGCGTTCCAAATATGCAAGTGCTCATTCTCTCGAAAAGTGGCCAAAATCCCTAGTACGTGATGAGGAAGTTGTGAGTTCAATCCAAAACGGTCGCGACATTTCAAAAAAGTACTTATGGGTCAAAAATGGACACCGTGT